>NW_006399984.1:648834-650635 GCF_000299155.1 Elephantulus edwardii
AGTAAAACTCAGTGGTAAGTTTACCTATAGTGAAGGGAGCAAACCTAGAGAGAACAAACTTGTGAGTTACAAATAAAAGGGTTTTAGGGGTGTTGCTTTCAGGTTTACTAGGGGAGAGGGAGGTGAAAAGTAGCCTAGATAAAATTATCTGGATACCCTAGGCATTTTTTTTTCCCACCCAAGGGTCAGATAGCACAATCTGGGGACTAAGGAGTTCACCCTGAGGGCCATGATGGCTTGTCCCGAGCCAAGGGCTGAAGACAGCCCGCCCTGGGCAGAGGGCCATGATGACTTGTCCCGAGCTGAGGGCCGAAGATAGTCCGTCCTGAGCAGGGCAACACCCCTCATGCGCTGGCTGGTACACTCCCCCTCTAATTGCCCCTACCCCAATCTGGTCCCCACACCTGACTGAGGACTATGTGGCCAGGGACAGCATCTCCAATTCCAGCACCTCCACTTAACCCCCCCCCCGTAAGTGGTCATACTATAGTTTGAGGTAGGTGTCATTGCCCTCCCCATTGATCAATGGTAAAGGGAACCTGAGAATTGTGAACAGGCTCCCCTCAGGTCTAAACAGCTATTGGCAGAAGCGTTCAACAGATCAAAATATGTGGTGCATTTAGGATGTCAGTCCTCTTGGACATGCTGTCACTGTTAAGTGTCATCAGTAGACAACTCACAGTGACTTTCAACAATCCATTGTATCGGTGATCATCTTCTCTGGTTGTCCAAGGAAACCCAAACCTGCAGGAGGAGGGGTGCACATCCTTGTGCAGGTGGCCTGCATGCGTGCACCATCTCCCGCATGTCATCTCTCACATGGGTGGCCGGCGGGCCAGCGCCATACCCCCACACAGGCGGCCGGCGGGTGCACGCCATCTCCTGTGCACCATTTTGCATGCGGGCGGCTGGTAGGCATGCACCATCTCGAGTGCGGGGGACCTGCGGGTGTGTGCTATCTCATGTGCAGGTGGTCGGCGGGCATGGGTCATCTCCCGCGCATCATCTCCAGCATGGGTGGCTGGCAGGGGTGCTTCATTTCGCATGTGGGAGGCCAGTGGCCGCCCGCTTCCCCTGCCGCCACCATCTTGGCTCCAAAAATTCTCCCCAGAACAAGTCCACTTTGTGGCAGTGTGGCGGCTCTGCTGTACCAGTCTTGGGGAGGCCTGGTGCCTATCATCCATCTTGGGTGAGGGAATCCATAGGTTCCGGCTGTCGGAGCCTCATGGAGCTGCTGCGGCAGTGCAGCGTGGTGTGGATTCTGTGGGAGGGGGTTGGGAGATGCGGTATTCACCCACTCCTCTTTGGGAATCCTTGGATTCCTGTTGTTGAGCCTCAATCTTCACTGAAGACCAGTCATCAACTGTTGAACTGTTCAATTATCAATAAACAGAAGTCTGTAGAAGGCCATAGTGGTCGTGTCCCAGTGGACCGCTGCTCCCACAGCTCACCACATTGTCTCCGCTTCAGTCGCCATCTTGGATCCTCAGTCTACAAAACTTCTTAAAGAAGGATTTTTTTCTATGCTAAGCCAAAGCACAAGGAAGGGTTCAAGACACGAAATAGCTGAACAGAAGATTCCAAAAGGCAGCACGGAATGACAAAGCAAAATATTACAATGAAATGTGCGAGGAGCTATAGTCAGGAAATCAAAAGGGCTGAATTCCCCAGCATTTCTTAAGCTCAAGGAACTGAAGAACAAATTCAAACCTCAAGTTGCTACAATCAAGGATGCTTTAGGCAGAACGTTAAATGATCCAGGAGGTATCAAAAGAAGATGGAAGGAATATACTGAGTCATT
>NW_006399984.1:651825-653861 GCF_000299155.1 Elephantulus edwardii
AAACAGATTCATGCTAGAGGGGTTTAAACCAGGCTACTCCTTGGAGGCAAAGATTCTGGAGCTTCGTCTGACATACTTTGGACATGTTGCAAGGAGAGACAGGTCTTTGGAGAGGGACATCATGCTGGATAGAGTAGAGTGACAGCGCAGGAGGGGAAAACCCTCCATGAGGTGGATTGATTCAATGACTGGTGTAATCGGGATTGGTGTGTCAGAGGCTATGCCTTTGGCACAGGATAGAGCAGGGTTTAGGGCTGTTGTACTTAGGATCACTATGAGTCGCAAACGACTTGACGGCACATAACAACACCATCCAGAAATACGTCTAAATACTCCTAAAGGTAAACAAGCTGAATTTCTAAAGTCAAACTTCACAAACTGGTTTGTAAGTTTTTATCTTTCAGGTTTCTAGGCTCAAATATAGAGTTAAGTCATTACTGTACCAACCATAAAAATGTGCTTCATTACTTTGTGAGTCGTGCTTGTTCAGTCTGTTAATAGTTTTTGTCTTCCAGGCTCCAAGTATCTCACTCTAAACAGATGGATCTACAAAAATATTGTATTCAAAATTTGTCTTCTAACACTATACTTCTCTCAACAACACTAGACACAGTACCCAGAACATTTAAGAACTGATAGAAATAGGGCCACAGACCGATTCAGAACAATTAGACAAAATTAAACAATGCCTAATTCACCCTAAAGCAGCTAGAGTGATGATTGTCCAAAACCTTAAAATATTTTAGCAGCTTGAATATCTCTCAGGAGCGCATGTTAGACTCAGAGTTAGGCAAGTCTCATAAAAAGGTAGGACTCATATTAGCCAATGACAGGTAGGGATCAAATAGCGTGGCTGGGACGAGACCCTCCTTAGTCAAAACCAAGAAACAACATTAGATGCAGTTCCTCAGCCCTGACATGCTTGGTAAAAGAAGCCAAATTAGTGCTTTAGGAAGAAGAGTGACGTCAAACACAGTGAAAAAAATTGCTAGCCACATCATCTAGGTGCATGAGTGATGTAAAGAACAGTGAAACTAGACTGCTCACATCATCACTTTGGTGCAGACTCAAGCCTGGAAACACATAAAAATGTGAATCCAGTCAACTACAATAATGCATAATTTGTCTTTTCTCAATTCCTTTATTCCCAGAGATGGACCTGTTTCTGAGAGTCTCTCTCAGAGACACCTCTTTTCTAACAAAACTATCTTTGCTTTTTATCTTCACTTCTGTCTTCTACACTTTTGATTGTGTGTTCTAACCAAGGCTAGACTGAATTTGGGAGTATTTCTGCGAAGGAAATTCATCCAGGGACTCAATTATTAATCTGTACAATGGAAAGTGAAAATATTCATTACACATCAAGGATTGTATCTGTCTGTTACTATACATCAGTTGAAACCGCATCAATTTCTAGGGCCTTAATCTTTGGCTATATATTCAATGCAACTGGAACATCCTTCATTACCATTGAGTTGGTTTGGTTTTTTCCCCCAATCACCTTTTGTCAATTTAATTTGTCCTTTTCTTTTTTTTCCGTATTTTTAAATAATTTTTTCGTTTTCATTCAGTCAATGGTTCATGTACATTGGGTTTCATTAATGTACATTATGTTGTGTTTTTTTAATTTTTTAAAATTAATTTTAATGAACATTTACAGAGATTTTGGATTTCCATTCATTCATTGTTGCACTTTTCTCGCTGCCCACCCCTCCCATCCAGTTCGCTCCTCTCTTTTTTTAAAATGGTAACAAATTTTACTGACAATATAAAATGATACAAAGATTTTTGAAAGATGGCTTGTCAATTTCTCAAAAGTTAATAATAATTTACCATACCATCCAAGTTATATAAAAACCTATGTTGACAAAAAGGTTTGTATAAGAATATTAATAACAAAATTTGTAATTATTGAAAGGATACAGAACAAAAATGCATACAATTTATGCTACTCAGCAATGAAAATGATTGACATATTGATACACACTGCTCTTGTTGCTTGTTGTTGTTACTGTTATGTGCCATCGAGTCGCTTG
>NW_006399984.1:654461-656001 GCF_000299155.1 Elephantulus edwardii
CCAGTTGTGAGAATCTTTGTCTTCTTGACATTGAGCCTCAATCCATATTGTAGGCTGCAGTCCTTGACCCTCTGCAGCAGGTGCTTCAGGTCCTCTTCAGGATGCATCACCTTTTCTTGGGAAACATTATGACGGAACTTCAGAGACATTGGTCCCAAGATAAGGAACTATGAGAAGTTGATGTGTTTGGAATCACAGAACCCAAGTAAGCTTCATATATAAGCTATTAGATCAAGGGCTGTTCAATGGGAGATAGATGTAAAGGGAGTGGGTAGAAGTGGATGGGTATCCTGGTGGATGGTGGGGCAGGGAAATAAGTGGGTAAAGACACGTGTGGCAAAGGTAGGGACAAAACTAACACTAATTTTTAACTCCACAATAAGGGATATACCTTTAGCTTTCTGGTCTTTCTGATACTTCTCCAAATCTGAACATTCACATTAAGACAGACTAGGAAGAGGATTGGCCATCCACTTCTGAAATAGCAGGCCTCTGAAAACCCTATGTACAACAGAACACATGTAGATAGCAGAAAGGACAACTGAGGTTGAGCTTTCAAGTATGGAAATACAAAGGAAGAGGAACAGTTGTAAGCAGACACTAGTGATTGGGACATGGAATGTGAGAACCATGAAGTAGGAAAATTAGATATTGTTAAGGAAGAAATGGAACGCATAAATATTGACATACTAGGCATTAGTGAGATGAGATGGACTGGCATGGGGCATTTTGAGTCACATGATCATGTGATCATACTCTGGAAATGAAAAGGTGAGGAAAGATGGAGTTGCTTTCATAGTTAAAAAAATCATTACTAGATCCATCTTGAAGTACAATATTGTCAGTGACAGGATAATATCCATACGCATACAAGGCAGTCCAGTGAATGCCACTATCATTCAGATATATGTACCAACTACCAGAGCCAAGGAAGAGGATATAGAAGATTTTTACCAACTTTTACAATCGGAGATCGATCGAACATGCAATCAAGATGCATTGATAATAATGGGTGACTGAAATGCAAAAGTTGGGAACAGAGACGAAGATTCAGAAGTCGGAAAACATGGACTCGGTGACAGAAATGGAGCTGGAGAGAGAATGATCGAATATAGCACAATCAATGACTTATTCATAGCAAATACATTTTTTAAAAGACATAAATGCAGGTTATGTACTTGGATTTCACCAGATGGTATGCATAGGAATCAGATCGATTACATCTGTGAAAAGAACCGCTGGAGAAGCTCAATATAAGCTGTGAAAACTAGGTCAGGATCTGACTGTGGAACAGACCACCAATAACCCATATGCAAGTTCAAGCTGAAGCTGAGGAAAATGAAACCAAATCCAAAGCAACCAAAATATGACTTTGAGTCTATCCCACCGGAATTACAGAACCATCTCAGAAACAGGTTTGAGGCCTTGAACACAAATGAGTGAAGACCAGATGAGCTGTGGGAGGATATCAAAGGTATCATCCAGGAAGAGTGCAAACAGTCATTGCAAAGACAGAAGAGGAAGAAAAGACCAAAATGGA
>NW_006399984.1:657018-659173 GCF_000299155.1 Elephantulus edwardii
CAGATTATCCGGGAGGCTGGGCTCTATGAGGAGAAATGTGGGGTCAAGATTGGTGGATGATTTATCAACAATCTGTGTTATGCAGATGACACAACACTGCTCCTGTTGCTAGATGATATAAATTGGTTCTGACTCAAAATCTCCCTATGTGCGAGAGACTGAAACAATGCTCAGTCCTGCATCATCTTTACAATTTTTAGCATGTTACAATTAACTGTTACAGTCACTATATCAGGTGTGCCTTAGTTTGCAAAATAGCATCTTTGCTTTTAAATATTTTTTAAAATTTTATTTTAACAATTTTAATGAACATTTACCAAGAAATTGGATTTCCATTTATTCATTGTTGCACTTTTCTCCCTGCCCAGCCCTCACCCCAAGTTTGCACCTCTCTTTGAAAAGTAAAAGAAATCTTTTTTTGGTATACAATCACCCCATGCCTCTGCCACTGCCCCAGGTACACTCCACTATGCACCCTTCATACTGGACTCTTGTAATAACTATAATACCCTATCATATATCACTTTTAAATTATTCTCTCCCTCATCTGTTTCAATGCAGTATACATAATTTATTCAGTTTTTCTCAGTCTTACCCCAACCCTGATATCAGTCCCATTCTACAACAGTGGCAACATGCAGTATTTGTCCTTTTGTGACTGAGATATTTCACTCAGCATAATGTCCTCCAGGGTCACCCGTTTTGAATAATATTGCATGAGTTCCTTGTTTTTCAATGTGGCGTAGTATTCCATTGTGTGAACATACCACAGCTTCTCTATCAATTCATTTTTTGATGGGCACCTGAGTTGTTTCCAACTCCTTGCTATTGTGAACAAAGCTGCAATAAACATGAGTGTGCATATATCTGCTCAGATATCAGTTATGGTCTCTTGGGGGTATATTTCCAGTAGTGGAATTGCTGGGTCAAATGATATCTCTATTTGCAACTTTTTGAGAAATCGCCATACCACTTTCCACAGTGGTTGCAACATTTTACATTGCCACCAATAGTTAATACGGGTTCGAATTTCTCCACAACCTCGCCAGCATTTGTTGCATGCTGTTCTGTTAAATTTTTCTATTCCAACTTGGGTGAGATGATATCTCATAGTTGTTTTGATTTGCATCTCTCTTAGAACTAGGAATGTTGAACATTTCTTCATGTGCTTGTTGGTCATCTGAATGTTTTCTTTGGTGAAGTGTCTGTCCATATCCTATGCCCAATTTTCAATTGGATTATTTACATTCATCTTGTTGTGATGGTCAAATATTTTATAAATTCTAGATATAAGTCCCTTTTCTGACATATCATTCCCAAATACTTTTTCCGAGTCTGTGTCTTCCCTTTTCACCCTGTTGGAGAAGTTTTGAATGCGCATAGAGATTTGATTCTTAGAAGGTCCCATTCATCTATTTTCTTTCTTCTCCTGGTTGTAGATTTTTCAGGATACATGGGAGACTGTTTATGTTGTGGATTAGGACTACTAGAATTCTTCCAAGCTTTTCTTTAATGAAGTTTATAGTCCTTGGTTTTAGTCCTAGGTCCATGATTCACTTGAGTTGATTTTTCCTATGGAGTGAGGTGTGGATCTTGCTTGAATCTTCAGCAGATATTTTTCCAATTGTGCCAACACCATTTGTTATAAAGGCTGTTGTTTCTCCACTTAATTGATTTCATCTCTTTGTAAAAAAATCAGTTGACCATACATAGATGGGATGATTTCTGGGGTTTCAATTCTGTTGCATTGGTCTATGTGTCTGTCATTGTACCAGTAGCATGCTGTCTTAACCACCACGGCAGTGTAGTGGGATTTGAAATCAGGGAGTGAGATGCCTCCTACCTTTTTTCTATTTTTAAGGAGTGCTTTGCTTATGCGGGGCTTCTTTCCATTCCATGTGAAACAGGAGATTACCTTTTCCATCTCATTTAAGAATGGGTGTGGTATTTTTATTGGGATTGCGTTGAACATGTAAATTTCTTTTGCTAGTATTGCCATTTGCACAATATTGAGATTTCTTGTCCATGAGGAAGGGATATTCTTCAACTTCTCCAGGTCTCTTTTATTTCTTGTAGTAGTGTTTTGTAATTTTCTTTGAATAGATCCTTTGTATTTCTGGTTAGATTTATTCCCAAGTATTTAATCTTGTGATTC
>NW_006399984.1:665845-667433 GCF_000299155.1 Elephantulus edwardii
TGGAGAGGATTAAACCAACCTACTCCTTGGAGGCAAGGATTCTGGGGCTTCGTCTGACATACTTTGGACATGTTGCCAGGAGGGACGGGTCCTTGGAGAAGGACATCATGCTTGGGAGGGTGGAGGGACAGCGCAGGAGGGGAAGACCCTCTATGAGATGGATTGATGCGGTGACTGGGGTAATCGGGATGAGTGTTTCAGAGGCGGTGCGGTTTGCACAGAATAGAGCAGGGTTTAGGGCTGTTGTGTATAGGGTCGCTATGAGTCGCAAACGACTCGATGGCACATAACAACAATAACATTATTGAATTCTATTGGCCAGTATTTTATTCAGGCTTTTTGCATCTATGTTCATAAGGTATATTGCCCCATAGTTTTCTATTTTGTTGGTGTCCTTTCCTGTCTTTGGTATCAAGGATATGTTTGCATCATAGAATGAATCTGGGAGAATTCCATCTTCCTCTATTTCCTGAAATAGTTTATGTAGAATTGGTGACAGTTCCTCTCTGAATGTTTCATAAAATTCACTTGGAAAATCATCTGGTCCACGGCTTTTTTTTGTTGTTGTTGGAGGCTGTTGTATTACCTTTTCAATTTCTTCTTTTGTAATGGTCCTGTTCAGATGTTCAATTTCAGTTTCTGTTAGTTTAGGTAGGTTGTGCATTTCTAGGTATTTTTCCATTGCCTCTAGGTTTTCATACTTGTTTGAGTATAATTTTGCATAGTATTCTAATGTTAGCTTTTTAATTTTCCTTGGTTCACTTGTGATGTTGCGTGATTCATCTCTTATTCACATTATTTGTGTCTTTTCTTTTGTGAATTTTGCTAATGGTTTGCCAATTTTATTGACGTTTTCAAAGAACCAACTCCTAGTTTTGTTGACAGTTTCAATAGTTTTTCCATTTTCTATTTCATTTATCTCCGCTCTAATTTTTATAATTTCAGTTTTTTTTAGAGGGTGTCATTTTTTTCTTGCAGTTCTTTTTCAATTTGCTGATGATGTTGACTTAGAGAGTCAATGGTCAATTTTTCTTGCCTTTTGATGTGTTTGCTTACTACTATAAGTTGACCTCTGCTTTGGCTGTTTCCCAGAAGTTTTGGTAAGTGTTTTCATTGTCATTTGTTTCCAGAAACTTTTCTATTTCATTTATTATTTCTTCTAGTACCCAGTCGTGTTGAAGCAAGGAGTTGTTCAGTTTCCAAATGCATGTTTTTTCCTCTCTTTATCTTCTTATTATTAATTTCTAATTTTGTAGCATTATGGTCTGAAAAGATGTATTATTTCTATGTTATTTAATTTATTGATTCTTGCCTTGTGTTCTAGAATGTGATCTATTCTAGAGAATGTGCCATGTACATTGGGGAAGAAGTTTTTTTTGGGGGGGTGCATTAGCCTACAAATAACTATGAGGTCAGTATCTTTGTTGAGTTTCTTTCTGGTAGTTCTATCTTTTCTTGAGACAGGTGTATTGAAGTCTCCAAGTATTATAGTAGTGTCAAGAAGACAAAAATTCTCACCACTGGACCAATCGGTAGCATCAGGATGGATGGTGAAGAGATTGAGATTGTTCACAGCTTCAGTTTGCTT
>NW_006399984.1:668559-673544 GCF_000299155.1 Elephantulus edwardii
CTGGGTACAGTATTCTTGGTTGACAGTTGTTTCCTTTGAGTGTTTGATACATGTCCTTTCACTCTCATCTTGCTTGCATGGTTTCTTTTGAGAAATTGACACTTAATCCTATCTGCTCTCCCGTATAGGTTACTCTTTGTTTCTCCCTCCCAGCTTTCAGGATTCTCTCCTTATCTTTGGTTCTGGCAAATTTAACTATGATATGCCTTGATGTTTCTCTTTTGGGGGTCTAGTCTATATGGTGTTTGCTGAGTTTCTTATATATATGTTCTCTCATTTCTCATTATACCTGTGAAGTTTGCCTCTAGTAATTCTTCCACAACTTTTTCAGTGCAATTACTTGTTTTTTTCTTTTCTGGGATTCTAATGATGTGCATGTTATTTCTCTTGATAGTGTCCCAGATTTTTCTTAGGTTTTCTTCTTTTTCCTTCCTTTTTGATTCTGCTTTTTGCTCTAGCAGATCAGCAGTGACAATTTTGTCTTCTATTTCACTGGTTCTGTGTTCCATCTCTTCAACTCTGCTCATGTGTCCCTCCATCATGTTTACAGCATCTGAAACATTGGACCTCATATTTTGGATAGTGGTTTCTTGTTTTTCCAGTGCCACTAATGCCTCGTTTGCTTTCTCTACATTGTTCTGGACTGTTTGGTTTTTTGTTGGTTTTTTTTTAGTTCCTCCTAGTTTTTGCTTGTAGTATCCTGTAATTCTACAAGTTTGTCTTTCATCCATTGAGAATATTCAATCATTGTTCTTTTAAATTTTGTGTCAGAAATTTCCATAAGAGTGTCTTGCTTTAGGAAATCCATTGCTACTGTGTCACCCTTTGGTGGTAACATTTTGTTTTGTACTTGTGTAGTGTGTAGGATAGCTTGTTTTCTTTGGGACAGTGATATATTCTTGATCTGAAGACAGATTCTCTGAACTTCTGACTCAAGGAAAAGGTATGTTCAGAGCCTGTGAGTGTAGCCTTTTGTAGGTAAGTCAGATCCAGGTGTTCTGTATTAAAAGCAAGTTGATTGCCTGGTGTGTAGGCACAGGTGTGGAGTCTAATGGGATGGGGCAGGCAGGGGGGTGACGCAATCACCGGGGTGTCTCATCCACTTGAGGGACCTCACTCAGACCTTAGCTGTCCAGGTGTGCTCACGATTGAGGTCCCTGAACTAATTCCAGCTGTCCGTCTCCCACTCAGCAGTTCTCACTCAGTGGCCCCTATCCAGCGGCACTACCCAGTGCCCTCGCCCAGTGGCCCCTGCCCAAGCAGGGTCCTGGGTCCAGCAGGACATGTGAAGACTCAGTCAAATTTCTGTAAAGCAGTGCAGCTTTAAGATCCTGTGGTTCCTAAAACTATTTGTATCAACAAAAATTCTGATTAGAATTTCTGTTTTCCACGTCGCACCACAGTACCCACTGGGTCTTAGTGGGGCTTAAGAGAATTCAGCCAATTTCCCCACGAAGGTTTCCCCTTTCAGGTGGATCCCTCAGAACTCAGTAGCAGCTTCTGGCTTTTGCTGATCCTAAGTGTGGACCGAAATGTGAACTGGAATGCAACCGAGGCTGTGTGTTTGCGTAGTTCCATGTCTAATCCAACAAAAGTTCTGATTCAAATTCCTACTGTCCACATCACGCAACAAACCCACTGAGTCTTAGTGGGGCTTAAGAGAATTAAGCTAATTTCCCTACTAAGTTTTCTCCTTTCAAATGGGTCCCACAGAAGCTCAACTAGTGGCTTCCAGTTTTTGCTGACTCTGAGCAACCACAGCTGTGTTCTTACAGTTCCAATACTAAAAGTTTCAACAAAAGTTATGGTTCAAATTCCTATTGTCCATGCCATGCAACAGACCCGCCAGATTTTAGTGGGGCTTAAGAGAATTCAGCCAATTTCCCCACTTTTTTCCTTTCAGGTGATTTCCAAAGCAGCTCAACTAGCAGGTTCCAGCTTTTGCCGGTTCTGCGATGGGACCACAGCATGGCACAGTTTTACGTTCTTATAACTTTTAAAATAATGTGTTAACAAAAGTTCTGATTCAAATTCCTACTGTTCACATCATGGTGTGATGGTCGGTCTCTATGGAGCTTGAAGGACTCTCTAGTGTGCCATCTCTATGCAGCTTGCTATCCCTCTGGCTCTTCACACTATACTCTCCACCGCCTCCCTCTTCCTGTGTTTTATTTTCATATAAAGCATGTACACATTGTATTTCATATTATCTTTTCTTTATATTGTGTTTCATATAATCACTCCCATTCGTTATGTTTTGTTGTTGCTGTTATTATGTGCCGTTGTGCCATCGAGGCACCTGTAACTCGTAGCAACCCTAGGTACAACAGCTCTGAACCCTTATCCTCAGCCAACCTCATTATCTCCGACACACCTATCCCAATTACTCCAGTCCCTGAGTCAATGCATCTCATCGAAGGTCTTCCCCTCCTGCACTATCCTTCATCCTCCCAAGCATAATGCCACCCTCCAGGGACTGGTTCCTCCTTGCAACATGCCCAAAGTATGTCAGAAAGAGCTTCAGAATCCTTCCTTACAAGGAGCAGCCTAGTTTCACACTCTCCAGGACAAACCTGTTTGTTCTCCTAGCAGTCCATGGTACATCCGATACTATTCTCCAGCACCACAGCTCAAAGGCATCAATTCTCCTATCATCCCTGGTCATTGCCCAGCTTTTCAATGCATAACACATAATTGCTATTTTATTTTTTCATGTTTTAGAGAATTAAAAAAAAATCTTGTGGGGATCTGTAAAGATGGTAATGGTGGGTTGTTGTTGTTGTTACGTGCCGTCAAGTCACTTGCGACTCATAGAGACCCTATGTACAACAGTTCTAAATTCTGCTCTGTCCTGTGCCAATCTCATTGTCTCCAACACACTCATCCTGATTGCCTCAGTCACCAAATCAATCCACCTCCCAGAGGGCCTTCCCCTCCTGAGTCTGTCCTCCACCCTCCCAAGCATGATGTCCCTCTCCAAGGACCGGTCTCCCTTAAAACATGACCAAAGTATGTCAGACAAAGCCTCAGAATCCTTGCCTCCAAGGAGCATCCCGATTTAACCCTCTTCAGGATGAATCTGTTTGTTCTCTTAGCAGTCCATGGTACCCTCAACACTCTTCTCCAACACCAAATCTCAAAAGCATCAATTCTCCCATTGGTTCTTGAACATATGCTATGTCTTGAATTGGTTCTTTGTCAACCAATTCATTTTGGTACAGTGCTTCTATATGTTCCTTCTTTGTGTGTGGGGTTTTTTTTTAAAGTGTTCCTTTAATTAATTCATTAGTTGTTGTTAGGACCATCGAGTCAAGTAAGATTCATAGAAATCCTATGAACAATGGATCTGAACTCTGTCCTACCCTGTGCCATTCTCATCATGTCTGACATACTTGAACCCATTGCTTCAGTCCCTATGTAAATTTATTCCATTGAGGGTCCTCCTCTCCCCCTACACTTTTCCAAGAATGATATCCTTTTCCAAGGAATGGCCTCTCTTAACATACCAAAAGTATGTGAGATAGTTTTTACACCCTTGCCTCCTTAAAAGGAGCACTTTGGTTGCACTTTATCCAAGTCATATTTGTTTGGGTTGTTTGGCAGTTCATGGGATATTCAGTACTCTCCTCTGAGTTAATGACACCAATTCTTCTTCAGTCATCCTTAACCATTGCCCAATTGCCATCCATGGCTTGAATCAGGCACACCTTAGTCTTTAAAATGACATCATTGTTCCTTAGTACTTTGGACAGGTCCTTGAGAGCAGATTTTCCCAAAACTTTATATATATATAGTGCTAGTAGTAGGAGTGTTGATTGTTGATGAAAGCAATCGACAATTTCAATCTTTTCTCCATCTATTATGATGTTGTCTATTGACGTAGTTGTGAAAATTTTTGTTTTCCTGGTAGTGAGCTGTAATTAATATTGAAGGCTATAGTCTTTGATTTTTCACAGCAGAAATTTTCAGTTCTTCTTGCTTTCAGGAACAAAGTTGTTTCATTTGCATAGAAGAGTTTGTTGATGAATCTTCCTCTGATCCTAAAGCCACATTCTTCTTTATATAATCTGCCTTCTCAGCACACATATTGAGTAGGTAGGAGAAAATACACAGCTCTGACATACACCTTTCTTGATTTTAAATTATGCAGTGTTGTCTTGCTCTGTTCAAAGAAAAACTTCTTGGTCTACATGTAGGTTTTACATGAGTACAATTAAGCGTTTTGAGATTCTCATTTTTCTCAGAGTTATCCTTTGAGAAAGGCTTAACATTTTTCATGATTCACACAGTAAAATGCCTCTGCATGGCCAAATAGAGCCCAAATAAACATCCTTCTGGTGTTTTCTGTTCTCAGCTGAGATCCTTTAGCGATTAGCAATGTTGTCCCTGGTGCCACAGGTTCTTCTAAGTCCAGATTGGACTTCTAACAATTCTCTGCTAATGTACAGTTCTAGCCATTTTGGGTAACCTTCAGGAATATTTTGTTGGTATGTGATATTAATGATAGAGTTCAATAATTTCCACATTCCATTGGATCACTTCAGACTCTAAATCCAGTTAAAAATATCCTTATAGAAGACAAAAAAAACTAAAAGACCTATGAAGATGGAGGCTGAGATGTAAACATGCCACCACAAACCACAGTAAACAAGCCATAAGAGAGTTTTCTTCTCAGTCCTTTACACAAATATGCCTTTGTTAAGAGCTTGATTTTGGACTTCTGGATTCTACAGCTATGAGAGAAGAAATTTCTATTATTTTAAGCATAATTTATGATTTCTTTAAAAGTGTAGTCACTGGAAAGCAATATAACCATCAATCTTGATCAAAGGAGCTTGATGAATCTTAAGCAGGTTCGAGAGGGACCCGGAAGAGACCCGGGAAGAGCAGCAGCCAGCCACCTGCCACGGAACTCCAGAGGAGCGAAGACTGCCGGACACTGTGGGACCCCCCTGCAGCCCACACCTGTGTGACCCTTAGCACAC
>NW_006399984.1:678514-686955 GCF_000299155.1 Elephantulus edwardii
GAAGACGACATTCAGATGGCTAACAAACACATGAAGAAATGCTCAAAATCCCTAACCCTAAGAGAGATGCAAATTAAAACAACTATGAGATATCATTTCACCCCAGTCAAAATAGCCAAATTTAACAGGAAGAATTTAAACTTGGGGATGGCTCATGAGTTTGGAGTGTGGTGATGATTGGTTTCTAGGAAAGTTTAACTGTGATATCATGTTGTACTTGAATTTTGAATGATAAACAGGAGGTTAAGAATCTCTCAAACAGTTATTTTACTTTAAATATGTTGATCAAAAGATTTCCTGCAAGATTTTCTTACAATAATTTCTTCCCAGATGAATTTCACCTTGAAAACATAGTTCTATAAAGACAAAATTATTTGATAAGCATGTTCTCCCAGATAATGTGGAGCAAAGTGAAAGCACTTCACTTAAAAGATTTCTTTTATTTAAATGATTCTTCTTTTTTTGCTTTGGGTAAAATATTAAATTATCTAAGAAGCATTAAAAGAAGATGAACAGAGTATACAGAGTCACTGCATGAGAAGGGATTGGCTGACACAAAAGAATTTCATGAAACAACATATGATCAAAAGCCTGTGGTGAGGAAGGAAGAAGTTCAAGCTGCTCTGAAAAAAACTGGCAATACACAAGGCTCCAGGAATGATCAGCATACCAATTGCCATATTTCAACAAACAGATGTTGCTGTGGATGTTCTCACTAAGTTGTGCCAAGAAATCTGGAGGACAACTGTCTGTTCAACTGACTGGAAGAGATCTATATTTATTTCCATTCCAAAGAAAGGTGACCAGAAAGATTGTGGAAATTATTGAACAATATTATTAATATCACATGCAAACAGTATTCTGCTGAAAATTATCCAAAAATGACTGGAGCACAGATATACACGTTGAGTTTAGAAGAGACCATGGTCCTAGGGATATCGCTAATGTGATTTGAATCTTGGCTGAAAGCAGACTGTACCAGAAGAATGTCTATCTGTGTTTCACTGATTATGCAAAGGTTTTTGACTGTATGGATCACAACAAACTGTGAGTGACTTTGAGAAGAACAAGAATCCCAGAATATTTGATTGTGCTTATGTGAAAACTATACTTGGACCAGGAGGCAGTCATCAGAACAGAGCAAGGAGACACTGCATGGTTCAAAATTGGGAAGGGTGTACGCCAGGGATTTATTCTGTCTCCATATCTTTTCAATCTATAGGCCAAACAGATAATCTCAGAGGTTGGGCTGTATGACGAGGAATATGGCATCAAGAATGGAGGAAGATTTATCAACAACCTACGTTATACAGATAACACAACCCTGCTTGCTGAAACTGAGGAGGACCTGAATCAGTTGCTGCAGAAGGTCAAGGACTGCAGCCTTCAATATGGATTGAAGCTCAAAATCAAGAAAACAAAGATTCTTATCACTGCGCTGATTTGGCAGTGTTATGATAGATGAAGAGATTGAGATTATTAACAGCCTTAATTTGCTTGGTCCCACAATCAACACTCCTGGTACCAGCAGCGAGGAAATCAAGAGATGAATTGCTATCATGGAAATCTCAAGAGTACTTGAAGAGCAACGGTGTCAATTTGAAGACTAAGGAGTGCCTGGTTCAGACCATCATCTTCTCAATTGCTTGCTATGCATCAGAGAGATGGACTATGACTAGGGATGATAGAGAATTGATGCCTTTGAGCTGTGGTGCTGGAGAAGAGTGTAGAATATACCATGGACTTCCAGGATAACAAACAGGTTCATCATAGAGAGGGTGAAGCTAGGCTGCTTCTTGTAGGCAAGGATTCTGAGGCTTCATATGACATACCTTTAGCATGTTACAAGGAGAGACTGATCTTTGGACAGAGACATCATGCTTGAAAGGGCGGAGGAATGGAGAAAGAGAGGGAGACCATAAATGAGATGGACTGATACAGTGACTGGGGTAATGAGCGTAGGTGTGTCAGAGACAATAAAGTTGGCACAACATAGAGCAGGTTTCAGGCTGTTGTACATAGGGTTGCTATGAGTTTCAAGCAATTTGATGGAACATAACAACAACAATAATTTTATACTGGTTTACATACAAAGTTCATATAGATTATATGCATTGTTTTCACACCAGATGTTTCTCCTTAACTTTGAAGTATATTCTTGAACAATCTAATCTTTCTGTGATATGCTTCCAAATATTCAAAATTATGATTTGTAAGCATCCTTCCAGTAGTAATAAACAAAAACTAACAGAAAACCTAACAAAAACCTCCTTTATTTTAAAATTCAATTAATTTAATGTTGAGATCAGATGCCATATTCAAATATGGCAAAAAAGTTGAAAATTCCAAATTCAAATATGAAAAAATTACTTAAAATTCTGGCAAAATGACACAAAATAATTTGAGTTGATACTGTTTTAAAACTGTTGTTACTTAGTTTCTTTATTTGATGTCCTACCATAATTTTGTGTAATAATCTTACACAAAATATCTATAGAAGATGAGTTGAAATTTATATGAAATCAATGAATAAATGAAAGTGAAAATGACTTAATAGGAAACAGGCAAGACTATGAACTTACCTGGTTTCATAAATGAAATAAAATTGTTTGTGTTCCTTAGCTGCATTCCTAAAAAGAGAGAGAAAGAGAGAGAACAGATAAAATAGAAACTTCAAAACTGTTGTTGCTATGTACCTTGTAGCCTGAACTGGCTCAAAGTTGACCATCCAGTGGGTTTTCAGAGGCAGTGTATTGTAAGGGGAAAGACTGCCTGTCTTTCTTCCTGCAGGAACTGGTACATTCCAACTGTGTTCGTTTGTGTTAGCAATATAACTCCTTAAACTAAGCCACATATTCTAAAATGGTCTATTTGATGGAGCATATTCATTACTTTCCACCTTTTATGTTTTTAATAAATTTTAAGAAAAGTTTACAGAGACTTAGGGTTTCCAATCATTCACTATTGCACTTTTCTCCCTGGCTTCCCCTTCCCCCAATTCACTCTTCTCCTTGAAAACTAAGAAAAGCCCTTACATTGTTATGCAATCCCTCCACCCAAGTTCACTCCACTGTGCAGCCTTTATAACAATAACACCTGTCATAACAATGATACCCAACTATATATCCCTTTTAAATAGTTCTCTTCGCTCATCTGTTTCAATGCAGTATACATCATTCCTCCTCTCACTTCTATCAACCCTGATGTCAGTCCTGTTTTACAACAGTGGCACTATCCTGTGCCAATCACACTGTCTCTGACACTCCCATCCCAATTATCCCAGTCACTGAATCAACCCACCTCATAGAGGGCCTTCCCCTCCTGCAGTGTCCCTCCACCCTTCCAAGCATGATGTCCTTCTCCAAGGACCGATCACTCCTCACAACATGTCCAAAGTAAGTTAGACGGAGCCTCAGAATCCTTGCCTCTAAGAAGCCACCCAGTTTAACCCTTTCCAGGATGAATCTGTTTGTTTTCCTAGCAATCCATGGTACTCTCAATCCTCTTCTCCAGCACCACAGCTCAAAGGCATCAATTCTCCTTCTACCCTTCTTGGTCATTGTCCAACTCTTTGATGCATAACAAGAGATTGCGAAGACCATGGCCTGTATAAGGCGCACCTTAGTCTCCAGAGAGACACCATTGCTCTTCAGTACTTTAAAGAGGTCCCTAAGAGCAGACTTTCCCATGGCAATGCGCCTTTTAATTTCCTGGCTGCTGGTGCCAAGACAGTTGACGGTGGAGCCAAGCTAACTAAAGCTGTGAACAATCTCTATCTCTTCACCATCCATCCTGACGCTGCCAGTTGGTCCAGTGGTGAGAATCTTTGTCTTCTTGACATTGAGCCTCAGTCCATATTGTAGGCTTTAGTCCTGGACCCTCTGCAGCAAGTACTTCAGGTCCTCTTCAGTTTCAGGAAGCAGGGTGTGTCATCTGCATAACGCAGATTGTTGATGGATCGTCCACCAATCTTGACCCCACATTTCTCCTCATAGAGCCCAACCTTTCATATAATCTGTTCTGCATACAGGTTGAAGAGGTGTGGAGATAGGATGCATCCCTGGTGTACGCCCTTCCCAATTTTGAATCATGCAGTGTTCCCTTGCTCTGTTCTAATGACTTTCTCCTGGTCCAAGTATAGGTTTCGCATTGGAACGATCAAGTGTTCTGGGGTTCCCATTCTTCTCAGAGTCAGCCACAGTTTGTTATGATCCACACAGTTAAACGCCTTGCATAGTCAATGAAACACAGATAGACATTCCTCTGGTATTCTCTGCGTTCAGCTAAGATCCATCTAACATCAGCTACAATATCCCTAGTACCACGACCCCTTCTAAACCCAGCCTGAACTTCTGGCAGTTCTCTGCTGATGTGCTGTTCCAGCCATTTTTGGATAATCTTCAGTAGAATCTTGCTTGCCTGTGAAGTAAATGAGATTGTTCTATGGTTTCTACACTCTGTTGGGTCACTTTTCTTTGGGATGAGAACAAATATAGATTTCTTCCAATCAGTTGGCCAAGTGGTTGTTCCCCAGAGTTCTTGACACAAGTTGGTGAGCACGTCCAGGACAGCATCTGTTAGCTGAAATATGCCAGTTGGTATACCATCTATTCCTGGAGCCCTATTCTTTTGCCATTTCCTTCAAAGCAGCTTGAACTTCTTCCTTCATCACCATAGGCTCCTGCTCATATGTTGTTTCATTAAATTCTTCTGTGTCTGCCAATTCCTTTTGATACAGTGACTCAGTATATTCTTTCCATCTTCTTTTAATACTTCCGGGCTCATTTAACATTCTGCCGAAAGCATCCTTGATTACAGCAATTCGAGGTTTGAATTTGTTCTTCAGTTCCTTGAGCTTAAGAAATGCTGAGCGAGTTTGGACCTTTTGATTTTCTGACTCCAACTCCTTGCACATTTCATTGTAATATTTTACTTTGTCATCCTGTGCTGCCTTTTGAATTCTTCTATTTAATTCTTTAGTATCTTGAATTATTCCTTGTGCTTTGGCTTCTCTGCACTCCAGTGCAATTTTCAGAGTCTCTTCTGACATCCATTTTGGTCTTTTCTTCCTCTTCTGTCTTTGCAATGACCGTTTGCACTCTTCCTGGATGATATCCTTGATATCCTCCCACAACTCGTCTGGTCTTCGCTCATTACTGTTCAAGTCCACATTAGTGTTCCTGAGATAGTTCTGAAATTCAGGTGGGATAGACTTAAAATCACATTTTGGTTGCCTTGGATTTGCTTTAATTTTCCTCAACTTCAGCTTGAAGTTGCGCATGAGTAGTTGGTGGTCTGTTCCACAATCATCTGCACAGAGAGATAATTTTACTTCCTCTTGCCAATCAGGATACCTCTTATTTCCGTATCTTGTCTTATTGCTATAGCTAAGACTTCCAATACAATATTGAGTAGGATAGGTGAAAGTGGACATCCTTGCCTAGTTCCTGTTCTCAAGGGTAATGTCTTTAATCTCTCTCCAATGAAAACAATGTTGGCCCTCAGGTTTACATATTTACTTTTTACTATGTTGAAGAAATTTCCCTGTAATACGTTTTGTTGAGTGTTTTATTCAGGAAAATGTATTGGATTTTGTCAAACGCTTTTTCTGCATCAATTGATATGAACATGTGTTTCTTGTTCTTTGCTTAGTTAATCTCATTAATGTCATTGTTTGTTTTTCTTATGTTGAAGCATCCTTGCATACCTGTTATGAGTCCAGCTTGGTCATGGTCACAGTTCTTCTCTGAATGTTCGATAAAAATAACTTTTCAAGTCATCTGGTCCAGGACTTTTTTTTGCCTGGGAATTGTTTTATTACCTTTTAAATTTCTTCTTTTGTAATGGGTCTGTTCAAGTGTTCAATTTGCGTCACTTTAGGTAGGTTGTTAATTTCTAAGTATTTGTCCATTTCCTCCAGGTTTTCATATTTGTTTGAGTATAATTTTTAATAATATCCCAATTTACCCTTTTTATTTTAGTTTGTTCTGTTGTGACATTGCCCATTTCATCTCTTATTCGGATTATTTGTGGGTTTTTTTCCTTATTTTCCTGTGTTAGTTTTGCTAGTGGTTTGTCAATTTTACCTTTTCAAATAAACACCTCTTTGTTTTATTGATGCTTTCAATTGTATTTCTGTTTTCTATTTCATTTATTTCTGCTCTAATTTATAATGTCAGTTTTTTAAGAGGGTGTCAGGTTTTCTTGGTGTTCTCTTTCAATTTGCGGAATATGTAGGATTAGAGAGTCAACGGTCATTTTTTCATGTTTTCTGATATGGTTGCTTATTGCTCTAAATTGACGTCTGATAACTTCTTTGTCTATTTCCCAGAAATTTTGGTAAGTGATGTTTTCATTGTCATTTGTTTCAAGAAAGTTTTTAATTTCATTTTTTATTTCTTCAGTTTCCCACTCATGTTCAAGAAAGGTGTTGTTCTGCTTCAAAATGTATGGTGTTTTCTCCTTCACCTTTTTGTTGGAGATTTCAATACATCATTCTCAAGAAAAGATAGAACTACCAGGAAAAAAATCTCAACAAAGATACTCAAGAATTAAACCACAAAATAAACCAATTCAACCTCATAGATATTTATAAGCTAATGTACCCCGAAAACACACAGTATATCTTCTTCTCCAATGTGCATGGCACATTCTTCAGGTTAGATCACATTTTAGATTACAAGGCAAGCATCAATAAATTAAAAAAACATAGAAATAATACAAAGCGTTTTCTCAGATGATAATGCTACAAAATTAGAAACTAAAAACAAAAAATAAAATAAAAATAACCACTTCCACATTTTCTACATGGACAATTTAACAGCATTCACTACATTTTTTGACTTGTAAAACTATTCTTAGTCTTCTTTCCTGAATTTTTTCTTCATTATTAATACCAGTATAAACATACTGTCTTCTAAATTCCCTATCTAATCTGTCCAGTGGCTTTTGTTAATTTAATTTAATATACATGATCTTCTAAAAGCTGCAAAGATCAAGACAAAAACATTCTTTATTGTTGTTACATGCAATCAAGTACCCTGCGAATCATAACAACACTATGTACAATAGCTCCAAACCCTGCTCTTTCCTGAGTCTGTTGCATTAACTCCAGTTACCATTACTCCCATTTTCCCAGTTACCAATCCATCTCATCCAGGACTTTCCTTTACTGTGCTGTCCCTCCACCCATTCAAGCATGATGTCCTTCTCCAAGGTCTGGTCCCTCCTGGTCATCTGCCCAAAATATGTGAGATGGAGCTTCAAAGTCATTGCCTCCAAGGAGAAACTTTATTTCACCCAATCCAAGACAGACCTGTTTGTCTTTTTGTATGTTCAGTAATCTTCTCCAACACCACAACCCAAAGGCATTCATTCTTTTTCTGTCATCCCTACTCATTGTCCAGCTTTCTGATGCATAGCAAAATATTGCAAAGACCATGGCCTAGATCAGGTGCACCTTAATCTTTAGACTAAATCCATTGCTCTTTAGCACTTTGGAGAGGTCCCTGACAACATACCTAATGGGGTCCTGCCCCGTTAGATGGAACAGTTCTGCCTAGAGAAGGGACATGGGTTAAATGAAGACATCTTGAAAGACTTGCTACAGAAAAGAAAACGGAAATAATTCAATATGTATTGTATTTCAATATCAAGAAAAAAATTCTAACCACTGGACCAATAGGCAACATTATGATACATGGGGAAAATATTGAAACTGTCAATGACTTCATCTTACTTGGTTCCACAAGCAATAATCCTGGTACCAGCAATGAAAAGATCAGGAGACATATTGCACTGAGAAAGTCTACAGCCAGGGATCTCCCAAATCACTAAGAAACAATGATATTAGTTTGAGGGCTCAGGTGTACCTGATTTAGACGATGGTCTTTTCAGTCGCTTGCTACGTATCTGAGAACAGTACAATAAATAAAGATGTCAGAAGGAAAATTGGTACCTTTGAACTTTGGTGCTGGAGGAAAGTGCTGACTATCCCATGGACTGCCAATGAAATAAACAGATACGTCTTGGGGAAGATGAGCCAAATTGCTCCTTGAAGGCAATGATGCTAAAGCTTTTCTCACTTATTTTAGACATGTTACTGTTGTTGTTATGTGCGGTTAAGTCATTTGCGACTCATAGTGAACCTATGTACAACAGCCCTAAACCCTGCTCTATCCTGTGCCATTCGCATTGCCTCTGGCACACCCATGCCGATTACCCCAGTCACTGAAACAATCCACCTCATAGAAGGTCTTCCTCTCCTGCGCTGTCCCTCTACCTAAAAAGCATGATGTCCCTCTCCAAGGACCTGTCTCTCCTTACAACATGTCCAAAGTAGGTCAGACGAAGCCCCAGAATCCTTGCCTCCAAGGAGTAGCCTGGTTTTACCCTCTCAAGGATGGATCCGTTTGTTTTCTTGGCAGTCCATGGAACATTCA
>NW_006399984.1:687536-688754 GCF_000299155.1 Elephantulus edwardii
TGTCATTTGCATAACGCAGATTGTTGATAGATCTTCCACCAATCCTAACTCCACACTTCTCCTCATAGAGCCCACCCTCTTGGATAATCTGCTCTGCATACAGGTTGAAAAGGTATGGAGATAGGACACATCCCTGGGGTACACCCTACTCAATTTTGAACCATGCAGTGTTGCCCTGATCTGTTCTGACGACTGCCTCTTGATTGTACATAGGGTTTTCATAGGCCTGTTATTTCAGATGTGGATGGCCAATCCTTCTTCCTAGTCTGTCTTAATCTGAATGTTTAGGAGTATCTGCCTTCTTTTATTACTTTTGTTGAGTTTGGCAGTAGCTTGTCAATTTTATTGGTCTTTTTGAAAAACCAGCCCCTGGGGTTTATTTATGCTTTCATTTTTTTTTTGTTTGTTTTCTATTTCATTGATTTCAGCTCTTGTTCTTATAATTCCTCTTCTTCTAGAGGTCCTGGGAGTCAGATAGTTGTTCTTTTACTATTTAATAAAGGTATTGAGTTATATTGTTAACTGCTTCTTTCTTTGTTTTTTATGTGTGTGCCTATTACTTTGAACTGATCCCTGAGGTCTGCCTTAGCTGCATCCAAGAGGTTTTGATGTTTTATTTTCATTATAATTTGTTTCGAGGAACTTTTTTTTATTTTATTCTTTATTTCTTTTATAATCCAATTGTGTTGTAGCAGAGAGTTTTCAGTTTCCACATGGGAGATTTTGTAAGCTTTACTCTCCTTTACTTAATTTCTAGTTTTATGGCATTATCAGCTGAGAAGATACTTTTTATTTTTTCAATGTTTTCAAATTTTTTAGGCATTCTTTGTGCCCTAAAATGCGATCAATTCTGGAAATTGAGCTATGTTAACATGAGATGAAAGAAAATTGAGTTTTAGTTGGGTGCAGTACTCAGAATACATCTAAAAGGTATACAATTTAGATCTTCTGTATCTTTGTTAAGTTTCTTTTGCGTTTACCTGTGCTTAGGTGAAAGTAATGTCATAAAGTTTCTTTTGAGTTGACTTATCCTTTGGGGAAGAATGATGTGTTAAAGCACTATTGTAGTGTTTTCTTTTATTTCTTTTGTTTTCATTTATTTCTTTCTTCGTTTGTTTTAATATTTGTTTCGTATATTTAACAGGTCTATCATTTGGTGATAAAGAAGAAGGATTGGCCATCCACTTCTGAAATAGCAGGCCTCTGAAAACCCTATGT
>NW_006399984.1:691564-693427 GCF_000299155.1 Elephantulus edwardii
TCAGAGACAGTGCGATTGGCACATGACAGAGCGGAGTTTAGGGCTGTTGTACATAGGGTCGCTATGAGTCGCAGGCGACTCGACGGCACATAACAACAACAACAAACAACAACATCATTTGGTGTATAGATGTTAACCAATGCTATGTCTTCTTGAACTACTGTACCTTTAATCATTATATAATGCCCTATCTTTTATGGTGGCTTTAATTCTGAAGTCTAATTTATCAGAGAGTAGTATTGCCAGTACTGCTTTTTTGTGGATATCATTTGCTTGGTATATTTTTTTTTCCAGCCTTTGGTGGTTTTGTTGTTTGTTTTGTACTAAGTGCTTCATGAATTGGAGTATCATCCTTGCACAGGGCAATGCTAATCTCTGTATCTTTCCAATTTTAGTATATGTGCTGTCAAAGTAAACACCGGCCTTATTTTTGAGTCTATCTTTCTCTTGTAGACAGTATATTGATGGACTTTGTTTTTTATCCATTCTGCCACTGTGTTTCTGGTTTTGGTGCATTTAGTACACTCACATTAAATGTGATTATGGACAAGTCAGGTTTTATTGTTGACATTTCACTGTATTTCTTTTAGTTAGTTTGTTTTGTTTCTTGTTATTATGGTCCATACATTTCCATTTGGTGTCTCTGTGTAAAGGACTTCCCTTAAAATTTCTTGTAGGTTTGATCTTATTCTCACAAATTCTTTAAGTGCTTTCTTTTTTGCAAATGATGTGATTTCTCCTTCGTGTTTGATGGAGAGCTTTGCTAGGTATAGGCTCCTCAATGGGCAATTGTTTTCTTTTATCTTTCTGTATATGCCATCTGATTGTCTTTTTTTAAAATTTGTATTCTGATTTATTTATAAAGCTTGAATACATTGTTTTTCACAAAAGATCCTTGCCATTTCATTAACCACACCCACCCATAAAATTGTGCAACCCTATGATTAACACCCTACCCTCTACACATCCATATCCCTCTAGTTCCCTCCTCCACCACCAGCACCCCCGCCCCTGCCTTGGATCCTCATACTCATTCTACAATAATGATTTTATACATTATTTGTCCTTGGGGACTGATTTCGTTCACTCAGTACAATGCTCTCCAGTCCCTGCCAAGTTAGGCAGTAATTTACAAAATCATTTCCCCCGTGTGCTTCATAGTAATCCATTGTATGACTGTACCAGATCTTCTCACATGGATTTGTGGCTGGACATTTGGGATGTTTCGATGTTCTTGCAATGATGAATAATGTTGCTATGAACATTAGTGTACAGGTTTCAGTTTGAGTCTCAGTTCTAATTTTCTTGGGGTATATTCCAAGCAATAGAATAGCTGGGTCATATGGTACTTCTGTGTTCAGCTTTTTGAGGAAGAACCAAACTGCTTTCCAGAGTGGTTGTACCATTGTACAATCGTACCAACAATGTAACAGAATTTCTATTCCATCACATCCTCTCCAACATTTATTACTTGCTGTCCTATTAACCTTTGTCACTGTTACTGGAGCGAGATGGTATCTAATTGTGGTTTTGATTCGCATGTCTCTTTTGCCAATGATTTAGAGCATTTCACAAGGTTGCTGCTTAACATTTAGATATTAATCTAATTGTTTTTCTTTTTTAAGTGATTGTTTTTCTCATACTGCATTGAATATCCCTTACATTATATTTTGGAGAATTTCACTTTGATATATCTTAATGTTTTCTTTTGGGGCCTTGTCCCTTTTGTGTTCACTGAGGTTCCTGAATGTGGATTTCCTCATTCCTAGAAAAACATCATAGAAAATCTGTTGTTGTTGTTGTTATGTGCTGTCGAGTCACCTGCAACTAATAGCGACCCTATGTACAACAGCCCTAAACTCC
>NW_006399984.1:693574-695539 GCF_000299155.1 Elephantulus edwardii
CCTGTTATGCATCAGAGAGTTGGACAATGACCAAGGAGGAGAGAAGGAGAATTGATGCCTTTGAGCTGTGGTGCTGGAGAAGAGTATTGAGAATAGCATGGGCTGCTAGGAATACAAACAGATTTGTCCTGGAAAGGGTTAAACTGCGTGGCTCCTTGGGGGCAAGGATTCTAAGGCTCCGTCTAACATACTTTGGACATGTTTTGAGGAGAGACCCGTCCTTAGAGAGGGTCATCATGCTTGGGAGGGTGAAGCGACAGCGCAGGACAGGAAGGCCCTCTATAAGTTGGAGTGATTCAGTGACTGGGATAATTGGGATGGGAGTGTCAGAGACAGTGTGATTGGCACAAGACAGAGCAGAGTTTAGGGCTGTTTTACATAGGGTCGCTATGAGTCGCAGGCGACTCGACGGCACAGAACAACAACAACAACATATTACAAGCATTGGAAGGTGAGTCATACGGAATTTCTATGTTCAGCTTTTGGAGGAAATGGCAAACTGCCTTCCAGAGTGGTGCCATTTTGCCATTCCACCAACAGTATATATGTGTTCTTATCTCGCCACATCCTTTCCAATACTTACTTGCTGTCCTGTTAAAGTTTGCTACCGCTAGTGGTGTGAGATGGTATCTGATTGTTGTTTTGATTTGGTTCTCTTTTAATACTAGTGATTTTGAGCCTTTCTTCATGTGTCTGTTGGTCATCCAAATAACTTCCTCTGTGAAAAGTCTTTCATGTCTTTTGCCCATTTTGTAGTTTTGCTATCAGTTGTTTCGTTGTTGTTTTTTTTCTTGTGGAGGTCATGTAGGATTCTGTAAACTTTTGATATGAGACTCTTGTCTGAAATGGCATTACCTAATCTTTTTGCCCAATCAGTAGGTTTTCTTCTCACGCTGTTGAAAAATGTTCTTGATGTACACAGGGATTTAATCTTTAGAAGGTCTCATTCCTCAATTTTGCCCTCTTCAGATTGTGCATTTCTGGCTTCATTTGGCAATCTGTTTATACCATAGACTAGGCTGTCTAAGCGTGATCTCAGTTTGTCTCTTATGAACTTCATAGTTTTGGACTTTACTCCCAGGTCTCTGATGCATTTGTGTATGGTATGAGATGTGGATCCCGTGAAACAGTCTTTTTAAATGTGAATGCAATATCATTCTTTCTCAGTTCTTCATTCTCTGTATAATAGATCATTCTGATTTAAAGTGGCCAGTTGCAGTCCATCTCAGCTCACTAATGCCTTGAATGCTGATCTTTAATGCACTGCATTTCATTTTTTACAACTTTCATTTTTTTTTTAGATTATCTCTTTCTTTGACCCACCACTTTTCTCAGCATGATGTATTTTCCCCAAGATCTTGCCCCTCTTGACAACATGCCCAAAATGTGAGATAGAGTTTGGCCATCCTTGACTATAAGGAGCCCCCTGATTGTACTTCTTCCAAGATTCAATGATAATGAGTTAGTTTTGAAAGTTGTCTTAATAAATACTTAATGAATTGAATAAAGATTTGTCACTATTATTGCTAAGTATTTAATCAGATCTGGTGACCTAATGGTTCAGAAGTTGCACTTCAGTCCCCAAAGCATACAATTTGAATTCATCACTGCTTTCTGGGAGAACAATGAGCAGTTTACTTCTGTGCAATTTACTCTGAAAACTCACTTGAGGGTCAGCTATGAGTCAGTTCTGAATCAATGGCACACAACAACAACCTCATAACAGCTCTAGTAAGATCAGCCATTTTCTGCAAAGTAAAAATAAACCAATGATATTGTTGTTGTTGTTATGTGCCATCGAGTCGTTTGCGACTCATAGCGACCCTATGCACAACAGCCCTAAACCCTGCTCTATCCTGTGCCAACTGCACTGCCTCTGACACGCCCATCCCAATTACCCCAGTCACCGAATCAATCCATCTCATAGAGGGTCTTCCCCTCGTGTGCTGTCCCTCCACCCTCCCA
>NW_006399984.1:695639-700135 GCF_000299155.1 Elephantulus edwardii
TCAGAAGTGGATGGCCAATCCTTCTTCCTAGTCTGTCTCAATGTGATTGTTCAGATTTAGAGAAGTATCAGACAGACCAGCAAGTTAAATGTATATTTCTTATTGCGGAGTTAACTTTAGTGTCAGTGTTGTCCCTGCCTTTCTCACACACGTCTTTACCCACTTATTTCCTGCTTCATCATCCAGCAGGATACCCATCCACTTCTACCCCCTCCTTTCACATCTATCTCCCTTTCACCGGCCCTCCGTCTAATAACTTATATATGAAGCTTCCATGGCTTCTGTGATTTCAAACACATCAGCTGATGGTAGTTCCTTATGTTGGGATCAGTGTCTCTGAAGTTTAGTCGTAATCTAATAACTTATATATGAAGCTTCCATGGCTTCTTTGATTTCAAACACATCAGCTGATGATAGTTCCTTATGTTGGGATCAGTGTCTCTGAAGTTTAGTCGTAATGTTTCCCGGTCAAAGGTGATGCATCCTGTAGAAAACCTAGGATATTTAATTTTAATATTTCTTCACAATTTTCTCAGTGATTTCCCTGTCCCCCTCACATTCTGGTTATCCAAACGTATGTATGTTATTCCTTTTGATGTCATCCAATATGATTCTAATGTTTTCTTCAAATTCTTTATGCCTCATTTCTGGAGGAATTGGCAAAAAATAAGGTCCCAAGAATAGATGGTATAGCAGCTGACATATTTCACATAACAGATGCTTCCCTAGATGTGCTCACCAAGTTATACCAGGAAATCTGGAGGTCAACCACTTGGCTAACTGTCTGGATGAGATCTATATTTGTTCCCATTCCAAAGAAATGTAACCCAACAGAGTGTGGAAACTATAGAACAATATTATTGATATCACATGAAAGCAAGATTCTGTTGAAGATTATGCAAAATCGACGAAACAGCACATCAGCAGAACTGCCATAAGTCCAGGTTGGATTTAGAAGGAGTCATGGTACTGGCGATATTGTAGCTAGTGTTACATGGATCTTGGCTGAAAGCAGGGAGTACCAGAGAAATTTCTATCTGTGTTTCATTGATTATGTAAAGGCATTTAACTGTGTGGATCATAACAAATTGTGACTGACTCTGAGAAGAATGGGAATCTCAGAAAACTTGATCATGCTAATGCAAAACCTGTAGTTAGACCAGGAGGCAGTCGTCAGAACAGAGCAAGGAAACACTGCATGGTTCAAAATTGTGAAGGGTATATGACAGGGATGTGTCTTATCTCCATACCTTTTCAACCTGTATGTAGAACAGATTATCTGGGAGGCTGGGCTGTATGAGGAGGAGTGTGGCATCAGAATTGGTGGAAGATTCACCAACAATCTGCATTATTCAGATGACACAAATCTACTTGCTGAAACTGAGGAAGATTTGAAGTGCTGCAGAAGGTCAAGGACTGCAGTTTTCAATATGATTGAGGCTCAATATCAAGAATAGAAAGATTCTCACCACTGGTCCAATTGGCAGCATCAGGATGGATGGTGAAGAGATTGAGATTGTAAATAGCTTTAGTTTGCTTGTTCCAAAGTCAACACTCTTGGCACCAGCAGCCAGTAAATTAGAAGACAAATTGGGATGGGAAAGTCTGCTCTTAGGGACCTCTCCAAAGTACTGAAGAGCAATATTGTCACTCTGGAGCCTAAGGTGCACCTGATACAAGCAATGGTCTTTGCAATCACTTGCTATGCATCAGAGAGCTGGACAGTATCTAGCAGGATGGAAGGAGAATTGATACGTTTGAGCTGTGGTGCTGGAGAAGACTCTTGAATGTACTATCAACTGCTAAGAAAATGAACAGATTTAGCCTGGAGAGGATTAAACCAGGCTGTTTCTTGGAGGCAAGGATTCTAAGGTTTCATCTGACATACTTTGGACATGTTGGAAGGAAGGACCAGTCCTTGTAAAAGGACGTCATACTTGGGAGTGTAGAGGAACAGCGTAGGAGAGGAAGACCCTCTATGAGGTGGATTGATTCAGTGACTGGGGTAATGGGGGTGGGTGTGTCGAAGCCAGAGCAGGGTTTTGGGCTATTGTACATAGGGTCGCTATGAGTCACAAGTGACTCAACAGCACATAAAGTCAATGACAACAACAACCTGTTTCCAGTGAGATTCTTGTCTTCAATCTCACTTTTCCCCCATCTCTTCTATTCTACTTTTTTGGTCTTCAAGCATGTTGGACACATCTGTCTTAATATTCTTTAATTAATTGTCATGCGTTTCTGTTATTTATAGTACTGTGTTATCTACACCCTCTCTACCTAGTGGTTTTCCCCCAGTTCTTATACCTCTTTATATATAGTTTCAATTCTTTCTTTCATCTTTTGCAATCTTCTGTAGTTGTGCAAGTTACTTATCAATATATTTCTTCTGACTCTATCTCTGGAGCATTTGCTTTCTTAGTGGTTTCTATTGGTTCTTCAATCAAGTTCACTTTCTTCTGTAGATGTTCATATAACTCCTCATCAATATATTTGTACTGGTTCTCTACCTCTAGGTTATTCCCTTTATTTGTGTATTCCATCATTTCTTTTATAATTTGTACTTTCATTCGTAGCTGTTCAAATGTCTCCAAATCAATACAGATCATCTGCCTTATTGACTATGGGATATTCATGAGGTCTGCAGTATCCACCACTTTTTTTTAAATTTGAGAATACTTAATTGTTTTTTCACAGTGTTTGAAGCTTCCTCCTGCTCTGTCAACATTATGTGAGGCTTTGCTTGATAAGTGTTAGGCTGTTTCTATTGTGTCTTTATCTGCTTAAGCTGTTGGTGGTTCTTGTCTATATGATGTTATTGATTAGTTGTCAAGTTAAAGTGTTCAGTATCAGGTAAGCTGCTCACTCTATTGAAAGTCTTTTCTGGGAAAATTTGTCTTTCCTAAGTCCTTGAGGTTCTCTCTGTTCTGCAATGCAGCCCCGCAGGAATCTTGACTTGATATAGTCACCTGTCGACAGCTGTATTGTCTTACTTCATGTACAAAGTGGCTGAGTGGTGAGATACCAGGTGCTCTATTCAAGTAGTTTCTCATACACATTTTCTCCTGAAACTTAATGTCTCCCTTTGTCTCTGAAGTGTCAGGAGATCAGAGATCAGGGCTTCAAGCTCAAGCAGCTTCTGTACTGGGAGGGTCTCAAGCCAGTCCTCCCTCTCTCAGAGAGCTGAGGAAGCCTTTTCCCTGTGTGTAACTCTAAGTCCCAAAATCTTTTGTCATGTTTGGCCCTGGGATGGCACCAAAGTCACAGAGACAAGGATTCCCAAATTGAAAGACCTATATCCCCAGAGAAGCCTCAGTCTCATCTTCCCACTAGCAACAGAGAATGCTCACTTTCAACACTGAGCCTCATCTCTCTCACCTTTTCTCCTGCTGCTTAATGTCTTCCTTTGTCTCAGGAGTGGCAGGAGATCAGGCCCACAAGCTCCAGCAGCTCGTGTGCAGGGGGTCTCAAGTCAGACCTCCCTCTCACAGAGAGCTGAGAAAAATCTTTCCTCTAGTTGTGGCTTTGTTTCCCAAAATCTCTTGTCTTGTTTGGCCCCTGGTATGGCTCCGCAGCTCTGGAGTCAAGGATCCCCAAATGGTAGGGCCTATATCCCCAAGAAAGACCGAGTCCCATCTCCCCACAAACAATGGAGAGTTCTTGCTTTCAGCTGGGCTACCTTTTAAAAATCTGCTCATCTCATTTATTTCTGCATTTCTTCCCTTTGTTGTGATGTCTGGATACTCTTGTGCAATTATGAGAATATCTTATGACCATAACTTTGATCTTTTCTTCCTTCTTTGTTTCTTAAGAACTGTTGCTCTCCCCATGGATAGTATCTTTTATATCATTTTGCAACTCATCTAGTCTTGTAGCATTAATGTTCCTTGCTTGAGACATGTTCCTGAGAAGATTTTTAAATGTAAGAGGAATAGACTTAGGTCATATTTTTATTCTTGTGGACTTGTTTTCTTTTTCTTTGCCTTCAATTTGAATTTGTAAATGAGTAATATATAATGTGTTATACAGATAGCGTCTGGCCTGGTTTTGACTGCTGATACTGAATTTCTCCAATGACCCTTTCCATGTTGTTGTTGTTGTTATGTGCCGTCGAGTCGCCTGCGACTCATAGCAATCCTTCAGATGATGTCCATGTGTTTGTTCACAGTTTTTCTTTTAAAAAAATATTTGTAATGAATAAATAATTGAATATACCAAATATATATGCAGGACAGATTATCCAGGAGGCTGGGCTCTATGAGAAGAAATGTGGGGTCAAGACTGGGGGACGATTTATCAACAATCTGCGTTATGCAGATGACACAATCCTGCTTGCTGAAACTGGGGAGGACCTGAAGCACCTGCTGCAGAGGGTCAAGGACTGCAGCCTCCAATAAGGATTGAGGCTCAATGTCAAGAAGACAAAGATTCTCACCACTGGACCAATTGGCAGCATCAGGATGGATGGTGAAGAGATTGAGATTGTACACAGCTTT
>NW_006399984.1:706000-713530 GCF_000299155.1 Elephantulus edwardii
TGAGTACTTTAGAGAGGTTCCTAAGTGTATATAAATATTAAATTATTATGGATTAAATAAAAATAAAACAAGTTGAATCTATGGTGCATTTTACAACAAAAGTGTCTGAGTTATTTAATATTAGCAAATATATAGTACATCATACAGATTTTGAGAAAAAATATTTAATCTTTTTAAGACCAAAAATAAAAATTATACAGGATTGCATTACTCTTACTTTCAACTCTACTGTGACATTCCTTATCATTTTATCTTATTATTGTTGTTGTTGCTGTTGATTGCCTTAGATTTGATCACAACTCATAGGGACCCTATGAACAAAAGGCTTGAAGCCACTAAACAACTATCAACATTTACCAAAGTTCATAGAGTTTCTGGAGGCATATTATTTAGAAAGTGGATGTCACTCCTGCTTCCAGTATAATTTTATAGTAGCTTCTTTTTAAAGATGTGTTTATTAGTGCCCTTTGGGGACTGATAATTATAGCTATGTTTGTGTAAGTTAAGTTATAAGGCAACTGAAGCTCAAAAAATGATAACAATTTGACTCAGTTTATGTATTTAAATTAGAAAAAAAACAGAAATTAATCGCTAGTATTTTTGATGAATAGGAACTTCTGATATATTTTAATAATATTCTTGATAAGCACTAAAAATAAGTATTTTGACAAGAATACTCTTATTCAGTTTTTGTCCTTATGATACTGAGATAGGTCACTCAGCATAATGCTCACCTGTCTCTCCCAAGAATGCAATATATTTAAAAATTTTTGCTCCTGAGTATTGCATAGTATTCTATTGTGTGACTGTGCCATAATTTAATTTGATTGTGACTGGATATTTGGGCTGTTTCTATGTTCTTGCAGTGGTGAATAATGTTGCTGTGAATATTGAGGTACAAATCTCCATATTAAAATAACTTATAAAACATAGAATTTTTAACTATGCTTAGATTATTTTTAATACTTTTGTATGTTAATGTTTTAAGGTCTCTTTACAATTGTGTCAAAAAAGAATAGTTCTTTCTACAGTGTCTGTGTCTTTTCTTTACACTTTGTCTTGTGTGGGCCTCATGAAATGTTTACTTGCTGATTCATAATAACAGGTGAGGCCTAAGAATTCTTCTGACTAGATTTGATTGTTAAACTTCAAGTATTTGGATTTACATAATCTAACATCAGGAAGTTATCTTCACAAAGAAATAAGCCTTCACTCTTACTGTGTATATCAGTGCCCTGCAACACCAATTTCTCTAAGCTTCTGTTTTTAATAGCTGTTGAGTTAAATCTCAAATTATAACAGTCCATTGCATTTCTTCACACTTCATCTAGCTCCAAAACTTTAAAGATTTTCTTTAGCTGAAACATGGAACACAGGCTCCATAACTCATATCCAGGTCTAACTCCAGTTTCTAGTGTTCAGTTTCACTCAAAACTTCCTGAGAATTAACTAGTCATCTTTGCCTCTTTTACTTTTTTCCCCAAAATGATATTTGACAAGGAGACAAAAACTATTAAATGGAGAAATATCAGTCTCTGTAACAATTGATGCAGACAAAACTGGGCTTCTTCCAACAGAAACCAGAAACAGGGTCCACTGTGCCTCCTCAGAGACAAAACCAACTCAAAATGAATCATAAATCTAGAAGTAAAGCCACAGCTCATAAAGATCAACAGAGAAAATATAGGAATAAATTTAGAAGCTATAGTCTATGGCACAGATGGTGTTCCAAACATAGTCAGAACTGGACAATCAGGGTAAGATTAAATCAAGAAATAAAGCCTTCTAAAAATCACATATCTGTATGCTTTAAATTTTTCCAACAAGGTGAAAATAAAGTCCACTGGCCGGATAAAAATATTTGGAAATGACATTTCAGACTAGGGATTCATCATCAAAATTTACAGAATACTACTGACCCATAACAGACCTTTCAGCAGATTTTTGGAGGCAATTAATGGCACAGGAGAAATTATTCAAGTGTGTTTGTAAAATTGGCTAGATATTTGTGTACAAAAATAAATGTGTATCTTCAGCTGAAGTAACTTTGTCAAAATAAGTCTGTGGGTAAAGAAGTCTGTTGTGAGCTTTTCTCAGCATCAAAATAAACTTTAGTAATCACAATGGAGAAAAAATAAAATGAATAGAATAAAATAACAGATGTAAACATCTATACATGTCCAAATCTAGTAAGCATTTTAAAACAAAAAACTCTGGAAGCACTTACAAAGACTATAAGTGCTTGCCATGTGGAGACCACCTTAGAGCTGCCCCACTGTCCTGCATCAGGAGCACTAATATCACAGTCAAAGTAAAAAAGTTTCTTGAAACAAATGAAAATGAGAACACAAAAACCTCCAGGAAACAACCAAAGCAGTAGAGGTGAATTTAGAGCAATAAGCAAACACATCAACATGGAAGAAAAAAAAATTATACTTGATACTTTAACCTAACATCTCCAATAATTGGGGGGGGGGAACGCAGCAAGAAAACCTGACACCTCATGAAAAATAATGAAATTATAAAAATTGGGGCAGAATAAATCAAATGAAAAACAATTGCAACCATCAATGAGACCAGGAGTTGGTTCAGTAAAAAGTTCAATAGAATCGACAAACTACTAGCAAAACTAAAAAAAAGGAAGAGAAGAAAAAGATATAAATAATCAGCAAGCAAGGGACAATGTCACAACAGGACCAACTAAAATAAAAACGTTAACAGTGGAATATTATGGAAAAACTATACTGCAGCCTTCAATATGGATTGAAGGTCAACATCAAGAAAACAAAAATTCTCATCACTGGGCCAATTGGCAGGATCATGATAGATGGTGAAGAGATTGAGATTGTTGACAGCTTGGCCCTACAGTCAATTCTCTTGGTACCAGCAGCGAGGAAATGAAAAGAATAATTGCATTAGGAAAGTCTGCTGTCAGAGACCTCTCCAAAGTACTGCAAAGCAACGATGTAAGTCTGGAGACTAAGGTGCACCTAATACAAGCCACGGTCTTTGCAATTACTTGCTGTGCATCAGAGCTGGGCAATTACTAGGGATGAGAGAAGGAAAGTTGATGCCTTTGAGCTGTGGTGCTGGAGAAGAATATTGAATATACCATAGACTGCTAGGATAACAAACAAGTTCGTCCTGGAGAGGGTGAAGCTAGGCAAGGATTCTGAAGCTTCGTATGACATACTTTGGACATGTTGCAAGGCAGGATCAGTCCTTCGAGAAGGATATCATGCTTCGGAGGGTGGAGGCACAGCGCAGGAGAGTGAAACCCTTGATGAGATGGATTAATTCAGTCACTGAGGTAATGGAGGCTAGTGTGTTGGAGACAATAAGATTGGCAAAGGATAGAGCAGGGTTTAGGGCTGCTGTACATAGGGTCGCTATGAATCACAGGCGACTTGATGGCACATAACAGCAACAACATACTCAAACAAATATAAAAACCTAGAGGAAATGGACAAATACAGAGAAACTCACAACCTACTGAAACTGACATAAAGTAGGACACCTAGACAGATTCAATACAAAAAGAGAAATTGAACAGATTTCCAACAATGACAACAAAAAACCCCCAAAAACAAACAAAAACACCACAAAACCCTAAACCAGATGGTTTTACCAGTGAATTTTACAATTTACTATTCTACATTAAGTATTTCAGAATATAGAAAAAAGATATAATTCTCCCAGACTCATTCCATGAAGCAAACATACAATATAAAAGTCAGGTAAAGCCACCACCAAAATAGAAAACAGTAGACCAATATTTCTCATGAACATAGATGCAAGTACTCAATAAAATCCTTGCCAAAAGAATCCAACAGTACATTAAAAAAATAATAATTCGCCATTACCAAGTACCAAGTATGCAAGGATTGTTCAACATAAGAAAAACCATCAGTGTAATTCATCACATTAACAAACCAAAGAACAAGAACCACATGATCCTATCAACTGATGCAGAGAAGGCCTTTGGCAAAACCCAACAGTCTTTTCTGATTAAAATACTCAAAAGAATGGGAATAGAGGAGAATTTCCTCAATGTAGTAAAAAAATATATATGAAAACCCAAGAGCCAACATCATTCTCAATAGAGAGAGATTAAAGGCATTCTCTTTGAGAACAGAAACTAGGCAAAAATGCCCATCATCACGTCTCCTATTCAGTATTGTATTGGAAGCGTAGCAATTACGATAAGAGAAGGTAATAGCAGGCATCCAAATCGGCAAAGAGGAGATAAAATTATCTATGTATGCAGATGATATGATAGTATATTAGAAAACCCTAAAGACTCAGCAAGAAAACAACCTGAATAGGTCGACCAATTCATCAAAGTGGCAGGATACTAGATTAACACACAAAAATAAATTGGATTTCTCTACCATGACAAAGAGAATACAGAAATGGAACTTAAAAAAAGACTACTCATCATAATAGCTTAAATAAAAACAAGATAAAATACTTGGGTATAAATCTAACTAGAAATACAAAAGACCTGTTCAGAGAATAGAGAAATGGTATTTTTTTAAGATAAAAGACAATACCCATCATAACAGTGTAAATAAAAATGGGGAAAAAAAGATTAAATACTTGTGAGTAAATTTAACTAGAAACACAAAAGACCTATTTAGAGAAAGTTATAAAACATGACTATAAGAAACAAAAAGAGACCTTGGGAAATGAAAGAATATACCATGCTCATAGATAGAAAGACTCAATATTATGAAAATGGCAATTCTACCAAAGGCAATCTACAAGGTCGATGCAATCCTAATACAAATACCAATTCCACACTTTAATGAGTTGGAAAAGGAAATTTCCAATTTCATCTAGAATGGAAAGAAACCCCGAATAAGTAAAGCACTCCTGAAAAGGTGAAGCAAGGTAGGTGGCATCTCACTCCCTAATCTCGGAGCCTACCACACAGCCGTAGTGGTCAAGACAGTGTTGGTACCGGTACAGTGACAGACTCATTGATCAATGGAATAGAAGTGAGAAACCAGAAATCAGCTCACCTACCTATTGTCAACTGATTTTTGATAAGATGAAATCATTAAGTGGGGAAAAGAAGGCCACTTTATCAAATGGTGTTGTCAAGATTGTAAAACTATTTGTAAAAAAAGATCCACACCTCACACCATGCATATAAATTAACTCAAAGTGGATCAAAAGCCTAAAAGTAAAACTAAGGACTTAATTTCACAAAAAAAAAAGCATAGAAGAATGGTAGAAACCCTAATCCACAATATGAACAGTCCTCAAAGCATCTTGAAAAACCTAAAACCAGGAGTGAACAAAATAGATGAATTGGACCTTCTAAGAATCAAATCTCTATGCACTTCAAAAACCTTCTTCAACAGGGTAAAAAGGAAAGGCACAGACTGGGAAAATATTTAGTAAAGACATATCTGATAAGGTCCTCATATCTAAAATTTATAGAATATTCCAGCACCTCAACAAGAAAAAGGTAAACAACCAAATTGCAAAATGGGCACAGGATATGAGTAGACACTTCACCAATGATGACATTTCGATGGCAGAGAAACACGTGAAGAAATGTTCAAAATCTCTACGTCTCAGAGAGATAGATGCAAGTCAAAATAACTATATCATCTCACCCAGCAACTACAGCAAAATTCAACAGAGCAGCAAACAACAAATGCTGGTGAGGTTGTGGAGAGATTGGAACCTTATTCACTGCTAGTGGGAGTGTAAAATGATGCAACCACTATGGAATGCAGTGTGATGCTTTCTCAAAAATCTGGAAATGGAAATATCACTTTACCCGGAAATTCCACTACTAGGAATACACCTTAAAGGTTCCAGAGCCACCACCAAAACAGATACATGCACACTCGTGTTTATTGCTGTGTTATTCACAATGACATAGAGATGGAAGCAACCCAAGTGCCCACCAACAAATGAATGGTTAGAAAAACTATGATATTAACACAATGGAATACTATGCAGCACTGAAAATCAAGGAACTCATAAAATATTATACAACATGAGTGGCCTTGGAGGACACTTGCTAAGTGAAATATCTTAGAAACAAAAGAACAAATATAATATTACTGTTATAAAACAGTACTGACATGGGGAGTGGGAAGGGGAAACCAAGTAAAGAGGCAATAAATAATGGTAATGCATTACAACAGATGAAGGAAAAAACTGTTTAAAATGAACATATAAAATTAAGCATTATTTGCAAGACAACTGGGCATACCAACGTGGACTAAAGGAAGTGTGGGAGGAGGTGGTAAATTATGTGATACTGAATGAATATCCTTTTTAAAAAGTGAACTGGAAGCATAGAGAGGGAAATGTGCAACAATGAAGAAATGAAAATCCAAATTTTTTAAACTTTTGATAAAATCACAGTTTAAAAAGGGCAGGGGGGGAAGAATGGGTAAGAATTGGCATTTAAAAAATCACATAAATGAGTAGGTAAAAACAGTGTTGTTGTTAAGTGCCATGGAGTCACAGGTGACTCATAGTGACCCTATGAAAGGAGTCCTTGACGCTTGGGTGCCTTTCATCCTCTCTCCAGGTTTGTAGGGTTTCCGGAGGCAAGCTATTATGGAAGTGGATACCTCTCCTGTTTCCAAGCTTGTTTTATTCAGGGAGCTCCACCCCACACTCTTTCCACATTGGGTAACCAAACATTAATACATTTGACAAATCAGTGTCACAGTGTTCAGCCTCACAACAAACACAAGTGACCACTGTACAGCAACTTGCACCCCAGGGCTATATGACCTAGAGGAATGTATGAACAAAAACAATGAAAGACTGGCCCGAGGGCCACAGGCCTTCAAACCTACTACACCTCAAAAAGCCAGAGTCCGGATTCAGCTGACATTAAATATCACAAGACCCTAGGTGGTGCTTGACCTTTCAATGTCTTACCAGCCCGTCCAGCATGCCCAAATGCTGGTAAACTCCTTGCACCAGACCCAAAGTTCATCTGGAAACTCCACTCTGCCAACCTCCTCGTGGGACAAAAAAAAAAATCACCACATGTGCCCTGAGCCCTCAAATGTACGACGCCTCAAACAGCCAGAGTCCAGATTAAGCTGACATTAAATATCCCAAAACCCTAGGCAGGCCTTGACCTTTCAATGTCTTACCAGCCCTCCCGGCACACCCCAATGCTGGCAAACTCCTTGCCCCAGATCTGCAGTTCATCTGGCAAGTCCACTCTGCCAACCCCCTCATGGGACAAAAAAACCACCACATGTGCCCTTAGCCCTCAAATATACCATGCCTCAAAAGCCAGAGTCTGGATTCAGCTGACATTAAATATTCCAAGAACCTAGGCGGAGCTTGTAAGCATTTGAACGTGCCAGGCTAGTAAGATGCTGAAAGGTCAAGCCCCAGCTAGGGTCTTGGGATATTTAATGTCACCTAAATCAGTTCTACAGGTACCAGAAGGGGAAACATAATCTACACAGAAGTTCTACAGGACACGTCACCTTCCCTTGGAGACAGCACAACTAAACTTAAGAGACACTGGTAAAA
>NW_006399984.1:713630-714380 GCF_000299155.1 Elephantulus edwardii
TGGGATAATCAGGATGGGAGTGTCAGAGACAGTGCGATTGGCCCAGGACAGAGCAGAGTTTAGGGATGTTGTACATAGGGTTGCTATGAGTCGCAGGCGACTCGACTGCATATAACAACAACATACCAAATTCAGTTGTTTGATCTTTAGCCTCATTTCTGTCACCAAGCGCAACTGCCAATTCTTCTTCTTTGTAACTTTTTTTCCAGTCACCAATTAATGAACCTTGATTGTATTTTTGGCCACTTTCTGGCTGCAAAAATAGATAGTATTCCTACACATTCTCTTCTTTAGCTTTAGTTATTGGTGTATATATTTGAATATCAGTGGTTATCAACAAGGCTTCCTTATACATAGATGGATAACATATTGTCACTCGCAGCATTATATTTCAGGATAGATTTTTTTAAAACTGTCTTTCTTAATTTTTTCATTTTACACAAGTTTACTTACAATGTTTGTAAATATTGTTTTTCACACTAGATCTTTCTCATTCCTTATACCCACCCCTCCTCTACCAATCAAATTGCACGACCCTCTCCAGTCCCTCTCAAGTGAGATAGTAATTTTCAAAATTATTGCTCCTGCATCTTGCATAGTGTTCCATCATGTGAATGTACCATAATTTCTCAATTCATTCCATTGCGGTTGGACATTTGGGCCATTTCCATTTTCTTGTGATTGTGAATAATACTGCTATGAACATTGTTGCACACATTTGCGTTGGTATCCCAGTTCTAATTTTGGCTG
>NW_006399984.1:719654-725242 GCF_000299155.1 Elephantulus edwardii
GAGGGACATCATGCTTGGGAGGGTGGAGGGACAGCGCAGGAGGGGAAGACCCTCTATGAGATGGATTGATTCGGTGACTGGGGTAATTGGGATGGGTGTGTCAGAAGCGGTGCGGTTGGCGCAAGATAGAGCAGGGTTTAGGGCTGTTGTGCATAGGGTTGCTATGAGTCGGAAACAACTCGACGGCACATAACAACAACAACAACAACAAATCAGGACTCTAGCTTTTTGAGGCACGGTACGTTTGAGGGCTTCAGGCACAAGTGGTGGTTTTTTGGGCCCATGAGGGGGTTGGCAGAGTGAACTTGCCAGATGAACTGGGAGTCTGGAGTTTTCCAGTATTTGGGTGTGCCGGGCTGGTAAAGTAAAGACAATAAGAGATCTATTTTATCAAAGATAAGTATTGCCACTCCTGCTTTTTTTGAAGTTACATATTGACTTAAGGAACAATAGATCAAGAGGACATAAGCTTGTAAAACATTTATGCAACAAATGTTAGACTCCCAAAATATATAGCACAACAGTTAACGGAAATGAAGAAAGAAATTGACAATATCACGATTGTGAGAGGAGATTTCAACACATCACTATCACCAAAGGATAAGTCAATTCAAAAGAAACTCAACAAAGATGCAGAAGATTTAAACTATACAATCAGTCAATTTGACTTTGTGGTTGTGTTCAGGTTACTGCACCCAACTAAAATTCAATTCACTTTCTTCTCATATTGTTGTTATTATGTGTCATCAAGTCATTTGTAACTCAGAGCAACCCTTTGTACAAGAGCCCTAAACGCCATTCTATCCTGTGTCAACCTTGCCATCTCAAATACATTCATTCACACCACTCCACTCCCAGAATCGATCCATCTTCCTCTCATGCGCCATCCCTACACTCTCCCAAACATGATGTCCCTCTCCAAGGACCAGTCCCTCCTTGCAACACGTCCAAAGTATGTCAGACAAACCTTCAGAATCCTTGACTCCAGGGAACATTCTGGCTTCACCCTCTCTAGGACAAACCTGTTTGTTCTCCTAGCAATCCGTGGTATATTCAACACTCTTCTCCAGAACCAGAACTCAAAGGCATCAATTCTCTTTCTATCATCCTTACACACTGTTCAACTCTCCGATGATAGCACGTAATTGCAAAGACTATAGCCTGGATCAGGCACACCTTAGTCTCCAGCCTGACGTTGTTGGTCTTCAGTACTCTTGAGAGGTCCCTCACAGCTGACTTTCCCAATGCAATTAATCTCCTGATTTCCTGGCTGCTGTTACCCAGAGTGTTGACTGTGGAGCCAAGTAAACTAAAACTGTTAACTATCTCAATCTCTTCACCATCCATACTGATGCTGCCCAGTGGTGAGAATCTTTGTTTTCTTGATATTGAGCTTCAATCCATATTGAAGACTGCAGTCCTTGAACTTCTGCAGCAAGCGCTTCAGGTCCTCCTCAGTTTCAGTGAGCAGGGATGTGTCATCTGCATAACGCAGGTTGTTGACTATTCTTCCACCAATCCTGATGCCACATTCCTCCTCCTACAGCCCAGCATCTCGGATGATCTGTTCTGTATACAGATTGAAAAGGTATGGAGACAAAATACATCCTTGAAGGACCCCTTTCTTGATTTTGAACCATCCAGTGTCTCCCTGCTTTGTTCTGATGACTTCCTCTTGGTCCAAGTATAGGTTTCGCATTAGCATGATCAAATGCTCTGGGATTCACATTCTTCTCAGAGTCAGCCATAACTTGTTGTGATCCACACAATCAAAAAAGCCTTTGCATAGTCAATGAAGCACAGACAGACATTCTTCTGGTATTCTCTGCTTTTTGTCAAAATCCATCTTACCTTAGCTATAATATCCCTAGTGCCACAACCTCTTCTAAGTCCCGCCTGCACATCTGGCAATTCTCTGTTGACATATTGTTCCAAATGTTTTTGGATAATTTTCAGCAGAATCTTGCTTGCATGTGATATCAATGATACTGTTCAATAATTTCCACACTTTGTTGGGTCACCTTTCTTTGGAATGGGAACAAATATCCATCTCTTCCAGTCATTTGGCCAGCTGGTTGTCCTCCAGATTTCCTGGCACAACCTAGTGACCACATCCAGGGCAGCGTCTGTTTGTTGAAATAAATCAATTTGTATGCAGTCAACTCCTGGAGCCTTGTTTTTTGCCAATTCCTTCATAGCAACTTGAACTTCCTCCTTCATCATCATAGGATCTTGCTCATATGTTATTTCATGAAATTCCTCTGTGTCAGCCAATTCCTTCTGATACTGTGACTCTGAGTACTCTTTCCATCCTGATACATCCTGGATCATTCAACATTCTACCCAAACTATCCTTAAGTATTTCCACCCGTGGCTTGAATTTGTTTTTCAACTCTTTCAGCTTAAGAAATGCTGAGCGAGGCTGGCACTTTTTATTTTCTGACTCTAGCTCTCTGCACATTTCATTATAGTATCTTGCTTTGTCATCCGGAGCTGCCTTTTGAAATATTCTATTCAGTTCTTTGATTTCTTGATTTCTTCCCTTAGCTTTGGCTTCTCCGCACTCTAATGCAATACTCAGAGTCTCATCTGACACCCATCTTGGTCTTTTCTACTTCTTTAGCCTTTGTAATGATCTTTTGCATTCTTCATGGACGATTTTCTTGATATATTCCCAGAACTCATTTGTTCTATGCTCATTGGTGCTCAAGGCCTCAAACCTGTTCCTGAGATAGTTTTGAAATTCAAGTGGGACAGACTTAAGGTCAGATCTTGGTTCCTGTGGACTAGACTTAATTTTCCTCAACTTCAGCTTCAATTTGCATATGAGTAGTTGGTGGTCTGTCCCACAATCAGCACCCGATCTCGTTTTCACTGCTGATATTGAGCTTCTCCAGCGAATCTTTCCACAAATGTAATCGATTTGATTCCTATGCTTACCATCAGGTGAAATCCACGTGTATAGCCTGCGTTTATGATTCTTATAAAAGGTATTTGCAATGAATAAATCATTGAATGTTCAGAAAGAACTCTATCATTCTTTCTCCAGCCTCATTTCTCTCACTAAACTCATGTTTTCCGGCTACTGATCCTTCTTCCCTATTCCCAACTTTTGCATTCTTGTCGCCCATTATTATTAATGCATCTTGATTGCATGTTTGATCAATTTCTGACTGCAAAACTTGGTAAAAATCTTCTATTTCCTCTTCTTTGGCTCTGGTTGTTGGTGCATATATTTGAATGATAGTCGTATTCACTGGACTTCCTTGTATGCATATGGATATTATCTTGTCGCTCACCACTTTGTATTTCAGGATAGGTCTAGAAATGATTTTTTAAATTATGAAACCAACCCCATTTTTTCTCACCTTTTCATCCCCAGCATAATAAATCATATAATCATATGATTCAAAATGTCCCATGGCAAGCCATCTCATTTCGCCAATACCTAGTATGTCAATATTTATGCGTTCTATTTTTTTCTTAACAATGTCCAATTTTCCTACATTCATGCTTCTCACATTCCACGTTCCAATAACTAGTGTCTCCTTACAGCTATTTCTCTTTCTCCGTGTTTCCATTTCTAAGATCTCAGTTTCAACTGCCATGTCTGTTAGTCCCAATATAAATGTGCTCTGTTGTACATAGGGTTTTTGAAGGCCTGTAATTTCAGAAGTGGAGGGCCAATTCTTCTTCCTAGTCTGTCTCAATTTTTAAATATGTATATAATAATGTCTGACAGACAATAATTCTACAGAAAAGAGTAAATGAAAGACATTTACCAGTTAGAAAGAACAATATTCAATGTTGCTGCCCACCAGGCTACATTTTTGGTTGGTTTTGGGTTTTGTTTTTTATTTGTTTGTTTGTGTTTTTTTAAAAATCCACTCTTCCCTACTCCACCACCAACCCTTCCTACTTTTGATTTCAACATTTAACACCCGTCTCCCATTTACCAGCCCCTTATGTGATGTCCTAAGTCTCACGTAATCAGGATTTCTCTGATTCTGACCATATCATGCTGCTGCAAACCAATACAAAATTTAATTAAAAAAATTGGTAATGAAGGAAAATGTTCAAACTACACTGGAGAGCTTGCTTAAAAATATGGCCCCAGAAATTTATGGACTATATACTTCAACAAACAGATGCAAAACTGAACATGCTCCCTGGTCTATGCCAAAAAGTTTGTCCTGCTGAAAGGAAGAGATCCATATTTGTTTACATTCCAAAAAAAGGTGATGCAACAGAAGGAATATGGAAGTTTATTGAACAATATCAGTAATATCACATGCAAATATAATCTTATTGAAGGTTATTAAAAATGAGTATAACAGTACTTCAACATGGAACTGCCACAAATTTAGGCTGTATTTAGAAGAGTCTTTGGTACAAAGAAAGAAAAGCTGGTAACATATGGACCTTTCATGAAAAGCAGAAAATACTAGAAGAATATCTATTTATGTTTTTTTGACTATGCAAATTCATTTTACTGTGTGGATCATAATCAATATGGATAACATTGAGAAGAATGAAAATGTGAGAACCCTAAATTGTGAAAGCTATACATCTGCCAAAAAGCAGTTGTCAGGATAATACAGGAGACACGACATCATTTAAAATCATTAAAGTTGTGTGTCAGGGTTGTATCTTTCTCTAACTATACCATCTGTCTTCTAAGCAATTAATTTGTGAAGCTGGATGATATGAAGAAGAATGTGCCACAAGAATTGTTGCCAACAACAATCTGTTATGCAGGTGACACAACCTTGTCTGCTGAAAGGAAAAGGTCTTGAAACACTTTGCTGCAGAAGTGTTTCAACTAACACAGCCCTCAGTATGAGTTACATCTCAGTATGAAAAAAACAAACCAAAACAACACCACCACCTCACTGCTGAACCAAGAGAAAACATCATGATTGGTGGAGGAAAGATAGAAGTTGTCAGCCATTTCATTTTACTTGGATATACAATCAAGATATCAAAAGATGTGTTGCTTTTGTAAAGTCTACAGCCAAGGCCTTGTATACCTGATCCAAGCCATAGTGTTTTCAGTTACTTCCTATGCATTTGAAGACCAAAGAAGAATCAATGCCTTTGAATTGTGATGTTGCAAATAAACACTGAAAATTCTATGGACTGTGAAATTACCAACCTGTCTTTTTGGAGAAAGTGCAACCAAGGCACTCCTTAGAGGCAAAGATGGTGGAACTTTGTGCCACATAATTGAGCATGTTGTCAAGAGGGGCTAGTACTTGGAAAAAGACACGAAACTGGGAAAAGTGGAGAGTCAGCAAAAGAGGATAAGACCCTCAATAAGATGATTGATGGTAGACTGTAACAATGGGCTGGAGCATATCAAAGATAATCAAGATGGAACAGAATAAGGTAGAGTTCAGACCTTTTGTTCATTAAGCCAATGAGTTATAATGGATTAAGTGGCATCTAGCAACAACCTGATGATGTCCATTGGTATAGTGCTGAGAATTTTTGTTTCTTCTTGTTGTTTTGGATGCGAGAAGTCCAAATCAAGGTAGAGTATATTTTTCTCCATTTATATATATTGTGTTTTATATAATCTTATATTT
>NW_006399984.1:725925-728085 GCF_000299155.1 Elephantulus edwardii
GTTCAGGCTACTTTGAAGGAAGTGGCAAAAAATAAGGCCCCAGGAATAGATGGTATACCAATTGACATATTTCAGCTAACAGATGCTGCCATGGGTGTGCTCACCAAGTTGTGCCAAGAAATCTGGAGAACAACCACTTGGCCAACTGACTGCAAGAGATCGATATTTGTTCCCATCTCAAAGAAAGGTGACCCAACAGAGTGTGAAAACTATAGAACAACAATCTCATTGATTTCACATGCAAGCAAGATTCTACTGAAGATTATCCAAAAACTACTGGAACAGCACATCAGCAGAGAACTGCCAGAAGTCTAGGCTGGGTTTAGAAGAGGTCGTGGTACTAGGGATATTGTAGCTAATGTTACATGGGTCTTAGGTGAAAGCAGGGAATACCAGAGGAATGTCTATCTGTGTTTCATTGACTGTGCAAAGGCATTTAACTGTGTGGATCATAACAAACTGTGGCTGACTCTGAGAAGAATGGGAATACCAGAACACTTGATCGTTCTAATGCAAAACTTATACTTGAACCAAGAGGCAGTCGTCAGAACAGAGCAAGGAATCACTGCATGGTTCAAAATTGGGAAGTGCGTATGCCATGGGTGTGTCCTGACTCCATACCTTTTCAACCTGTATGCAGAAGAGATTATCCGGGAGGCTGGGCTCTATAAGGAAAAATGTGGGGTCAAGATTGGTGGATGATTTATCAACAATCTGCGTTATGCAGATGACACAACCCTGCATGTTGAAACTGGAGAGGACCTGAAGCACATGCTGCAGAGGGTCAAGGACTGCAGCCTTCAATATGGATTGAGGCTCAATGTCAAGAAGACAAATGTTCTCACCACTGGGCCAACTGGGAGCATCAGGATGGATGGTGAAGAGAATGAGATTGTTCATAGCTTCAGTTTGCTTGGCTCCACAGTCAGTGCCAGAAAATTAAAAGGCGCATTGCCATGGGAAAGTCTGCTCTTAGGGACCTCTCCAAAGCACTGAAGAGCAATGCTGTCTCTCTGGAGACTATGGTGCATCTGATACAGGCCATGGTCTTTGCAATCACTTGTTATGCATTAGAGAATTGGACAATGATCAGGCAGGAATAGAAGGATAGTTGATGCCTTTGAGTTGTGGTGCTGGAGAAGAGTATTGAGAGTTCCATGGACTCCTAGGAAAACAATCAGATTCATCCTGGAAAGGGTTAAACTGGGTGTCTCCTTGGAGGCAAGGATTCTGAGGCTCCATCTAACATACTTTGGACATGTTGTAAGGAGGGACTGGTCCTTGGAGAAGGACATCATGCTTGGAAGGGTGGAGGGACAGTGTAGGAGAGGAAGGCCCTCTATGAGGTGGATTGATTTCGTGACTGGGGTAATTGGTATGGGTGTGTCAGAGACAGTGCGATTGTCACAGGACACAAAAGAGTTTAGGACTGTGAGTCGCAAGCGACTTGATGGCACATAACAACAACAATATTGAGGTGCAATCTGTATTCAAGGCTGTATGTGTCCCTTGATTTTTGTCATAAGGTGCTTCAAGTCCTGTACATTTTCAGCAAGCAAGATAGTTTTAATTTAATAACACAAGAGGTTGAAGACTCTTACTCCAGCACTGATGTACATTATTCTTCATATAGTCCAGCTTTTCAAACAATTTTTTTTCAGCAGAGATTGAGCAGGTGTGGATAAAAGATACACCCCTTATGTAGAAATTTCCCAACTTTGAACCATGAATCTTGGAGCACTACTTAGTTATTAAAAGAAGTCTTAATCCTAGTCTCCTCCTTACCCCCCAATTCAGACTTACTTTATAACAGTAGTGCTATGTAGTATTTGTCCTTTGTGACCAAGATATTTCAACTAAACATAATGGGGGAAGTGTGTGATGCAAGTTTAAAAAAAATAGTGTGTTTTTTTTTAAAGTGATCTGTTGGGGAAGGGATAGAGAAGTAATAAAATGTGCATCAATAACTTTTCTGTAAACTTTCATTAAAATCACAACTAAAATTATAAATTTTATTTAAAAAAGAAATCCAAATGTATGGTACAACATGGGTGAACCTTAGAAACAACTTCCTTTTTTTAAATTTATTTTTCATTTCAATGAACTTCTACAGAGATTTTGGAATTCCATTCATTCATTGTTGCACCCTTCTCCCCGCCC
>NW_006399984.1:728564-735614 GCF_000299155.1 Elephantulus edwardii
TATGATAAACATAATGCCCTAAAATATAATACTTTTATACAAAAATACAATGTTATTATTTCATGTATATTAAATAATTAAATATATGTTGTTTTCAGATGTAAAGTTGATCATAATTTATGGCATTCCCATGTATGCATAATAGAACTGCACTTTATAGAGTTTTAAAAGTTGTAAGTTTTTAAAAGCAGATTGCCAGGCACATAGTCCTTCTACCTTGTTGAAATTCTTTCTAGTTATGCTGTCCTTCAATGAAAAGTGGTTGTATGTCTCTTATTATTATTGCTTTGTTGGCTATTTCTCTGTTGAAATTTGTTAGCTTGCTTTGTATCGTAAGCAGCTCTATTATTTGATGTTGTTATCTATAGTGTTGTTGTTTCGTACTATTGAGTAGCAACTGACACATAGGTGGTCCTCTGGCAGGTTTTCAGAGGCAGTTGATAGCATAGGAGGAGACTGCCATCCTTCTCCCATTGAGCAGCTGAACCACATGCCTTTGGGATTGAAGTACAGCTTCCTGGCTCTAAATACATGTCCTCTTTTTCAAATAATCCTTCAACAATTCCTTTTTTTACCAGTTTGTTTTGTTTTTTTTTTTTTTACCCTGAGGTCACCAGGGATTTAATATTGCCAATTTGCCAATTCTGCTTTATTTTTGTTGTCATTTCTTAATACAGTGCTTCCACCCTTTGAATTTTTTTAAATTTTATTTTATTCTGATTTACATACAAAGCTCTTAAAGTTCATACACATTGTTTTTTACAGTGGACCTTTACTTTTCCTTTACCTATCTCTCCCCCCCCCCACCAAATTGTGCGATCCTATGTTTACGCCCCCCCTCCAGATCCTCATACATGCTTGACAATAAAGGTCCTATACAGTTTTTGTCTTTATGAGACTGAGTTAACTCACTTAGTATTGTGCTCCCCAGTCTCTGCATGTTAGGTAGTCATTTACAAAATCATTGCTCCTGTGCGCTGCATAGTATTCCATTGTGTGATGTTATCATAATTTCTCAATCTATTCCATTGTGATTGGGCATTTGGGATGTTTTCATGTCTTGTTATGATGAATAATGCTATTATGAACATTGGTGTGCAAGTCTCTGTGCCTCAGTTCTCATTTTCTCGGGGTATATTCCAAGTAATGGAATAGCTGAGTCATATGGAATCTCTACGTTCAGGTTTTTGAGGAAATGCCAAATTGTCTTTCAGAGCAGTTGTACTTTTTTACAATCCCACTAACAAAGCATAAGAGTTCGTATCTCACCACATTCTCTCCAACATTTATTACTTGATGCCTGCTAAATGTTGCCACTGCTCCTTGCATCTCTCTTATTGTCAGTGATTTTGAGTATTTCTTCATGTGTCTGTTAACCATCCAAATGTCCTCCTCTTTGAAGTCTTTACATGAATTTTACGCATTTTTTAATTGGACTATCAGGTTTTTGTTTTTTTGTTTTTGTTTTTTCCCCCCCGTGGAGGCCCTGTAGGATTCTGTAAATTTTTGTTGAGAGATCATGGTCTGAGATGGTATTGCCAAATGTTTGTTCCCAGACAGTAGTTTTTCTTTTTACCCAGTTGGAAAAAGTTTTTGATGAGCACAGAGATTTAATCTTTAAAAGTCCTATTCATCAATTTTATCCTTTTCAGATTATTTCTGGATGTGTTTGGCAGTCCCTTTATACCATAGGCTAGGCTTTCTAAGCTTGGTCCAAGTTTGTCTCTTATGAAGCTTATGGTTTGGAGCTTTATTCTGAGGTCTCTGATCCATCTTAAGTTGATTTTTGTGTATGCTGTGAGATGTAGATCCTGTTTCAGCTTTCTAGAGGTAGCAATCCAGTTTTGCCAGCACCATCTGTTGAAAAGGCTATCATTTCCCCATTTGATAGGTTTTCTTTTCTTGTTGAATATCAGTTGGCCATATAGCTGGATCCATTTCTGGGTTCTAAATTCTGTTCTATTGATCTATGTGCCTGTCATTGTATTAGTACCATGCTGTTTTGGTTAGTACTGCTGTGTAGAAGGTTTTGTGGTCAGGGAGTGCTATGTATCCCATTCCGTTTTTTTTTTTTAGAAGTACGTTGCTTATTGGGGGTCTCTTTCCTTTTTAAATACACTTGAATTTTTTTTCTTTCAGTTTTGAACAATGAATTTGTATCTGTATTGGTATTGTGTTGAACATGTAGATTGCTTTTGTTGGATTTTGGTTTTCACAATATTGAGTCTTCCTATCCATGAACAGGGCACATTTTCAGCTTTCTTTAGGTCTATTATTGTGTCTTACAGAAATATTGTCGTTTTCTTTGTGTAGGTCTTTTGTATATTTAGTTAAGTTCACACCCAAGTATCTCAGTTTGTGGATGGCTGTCGTAAATTGTATTGCTTTCTTGGTTTCATTCTCTAAGTTCTCTTTGTTACAATCTCCTCCCATATGATCAACTTCCTCTGAAAACCCTCCAGAGCGTCAATTATAAGTCAGTTCCAACTCTAAGTTACACAGCAGCACAACAACATACCTCAAGAGGGAACCCTGGTGGCCTAGTGGCAAGAAGCTGAGCTGAAATCCTGAAGGCAATTTGAGGCCACAAGCTGCTCTGCAAGAGAAGGATGGACAATCTCCTACCATATGATCAATTGCCTCTGAAAACCCACTGGAGGGTCAAATATGAGTCTGTTCTGACTCTATAGTACACAACAACACACAACAAAACTTTTTTTCAATAGGGTGAAAAGAAAGTTTACAGACTGGGGAGAGAAAAAACAAACAAGCAAAAAAGAAATTTGGCAATAGATTTGAGGCCATGAACAAAGACCAAATGAGCTGTGGGAAGATATCAAAGATATCATCTATGAAGAATGAAAAAGGTAATTACTAAGAAGGAAGAAGAAGAAGAAGAAAGAGGAGGAGGAGGAGAAGGAGGAGGAGAGAGGGAGGGGGAGGGAGAGGAAGAGGGAGAAGAAGAAAGAGGAAGAAGAGGAAAAGAAAGAGGAGGAGGAGAAGGAGGAGGAGAGAGGGAGGGGGAGGGAGAGGAAGAGGGAGAAGAAGAAAGAGGAAGAAGAGGAAAAGAAAGAGGAGGAGGAGAAGGAGGAGGAGGAGGCCAAATGAATGTCAGAAGAGACTGAATATTGGACTACAGCCCAGAGAAGCCAAACCAAAGGGAAGAAATCAAGAAATTAAGGAACTGAATAGATGATTACAAAGGACAGCTTGGAAAGACAAACATTATAAACATTATAAAATGTGCAAGGAGCTGGAGTCGAAAAATCAAAAGGGTCAAATTTGCTTGGCATGTCTTAAGCTAAAGGAACTAAAAAACAAATTCGAGCGTTGAATTGCAATGCTTAAGGAATATATACTCCAGGAGGAATATTGAACGATTCAGGAACCATTAAAAGAAGATCGATGACTGAGAAAAACTGGATGAAATATGTTTACGGCATTGAAGTCTATGGGGGAGAGAATAGTCTAAAAGTATTATATTTTAGGGCATTATTTTTATCGTAGGAGTATGCAATGAGGGTTGCAGAGTGGATTATATTTGGGGGTAGGGGGTAGGGTTTGGGGAGGTGCAGGGGGGCGGGTTGTGTACCAATGAGGGAGGGTTTTTTTTGCTTTTCAAGGAGAGGAGCGAATGGGGGGAGGGGGAGGGATTTGTGCGGGGAGAAGGGTGCAACAATGAATGAATGGAATCCCAAAATCTCTGTAGATGTTCATTGAAATGAAAAATAAACAACCTAAATTTAAAAAAAAAGAAGATGGATGAGCACAGAGACTTAACCTTCAGAAGGTGCCATTCATCAATTTTATCCTTTTCAGATTGTGCATATTTGGTAGTCTCCTTATACCATAGACTAGGACTTCTAAACTTGATCCTAGTTTGTCTCTTATGAACTTTATGATTTGAGGCTTTATCTCCAGGCATCTGATTCACATTGAGTTAGTTTTTGTGTATGGTGTGAGATGTGGATACTATTTCCTCTTTCTGCAGTTAGCACTCCAGTTTTACTAGCACCATTTGTTGAAGAGATTGTCATTCCCCATTTGATAGATTTGGTTACCTTTTTGAATATCAGTTGACCATAGATAGATGTGTTCATTTCTGGGTTCCCAGTTCTGTTCCATTGGTGTGCCTGTGATTGTACCAATACCATGCTCTTTGGTTACTACTGCTTTGTAGTAGGTTTTGAGGTAAGGGAATGTTATGCTTCCTACTTCATTTTTGTTTTCAGAAGTGCTTTGCTTATTCAGGGGTCTCTTTCCTCTCCATATAAACGTGACAATTTCCCTTTCAATCTCTCTGAAAAATGAATTTGTTATCTGAATTGAGATTTCATTGAATATGTAAATTTCTTTTGGTAAGAATGTCATTTACATGATATTGTCTTCCTATCCATGAACGGGAGAGTTTTCTTATTTATTTAGGTCTTTTAGTGTGTCTCACAAACATGTTCTGTCATTTTCTTTGTAAAGGTATTTTGGGATATAATTAGGTTCATTTCTAAATATCTCCATTTGTGGTTGGCTATTATAAATGGTATTGCTTTCCTGGTTTCCTTCCAGAAATCTCTTTGTTGCTGTAGAGGAATCTCAGTGATATTTGAATATTGATCTTATATCTTGCCACCCTACTAAACTGGTCTACTAGCTCTAACAGGTTGTGCTTTTTTTTTTTTTTTTTTTTTGAGTCCTTGGGGTTGTCTGTGTACATTACCATAACATCTGCATATGGTGATAGTTCAATTATCTCTTTGCTGATAAGAATGCCTTGTATTTCCTTCCCTTGTTATATTGCCATAGCAAGTCCTTCCAATGCAATACTGAATAGAAGTGGTGACAGTGGGCATCCTTGTCTGGTCCCTGATCACAGGAGTATGAACAATCACTGAAGAAGTTAAAAATTATGGAATAATTAATTGAAACCATAAACAAGGGTTATAAGAATGGGGAGAAAAGTCATCATATGACAGAGAAGGTACAACAACACAATACTATGAACAACAGAAATGTATGAAAACACAAATCAGAATATCAAGACAGAAATAGCATAATTTTCCAATATGCTACAAAAACAAAAAAGCAGAGTAGAAGTTGTGAGCTAGAAGATAAGAAACTCAAAAGGAGCTAACTAGAATTAAAACAGAGAAGATGGAAGGGTAATGAGGAAAATTTTATAATCATGTGAGATAGCATGAACTAGAGCAATATACATGTAATCAGAATTCAAGAACAGGAAGGAGGGAAGGAAAAGCACTTGGAAAATTGTGAAAGAGATGATAGAAAGTAACTTCCCAAGTATCAAGTTACTGTTGTTCTAGTTATTGTTGTTAGGTACCATCGAGTCAAGTATGACCCATAGTGACTCTATAAACAATACTATCCTATGCTATTGTCATACTTTCTGACATGTAAGAGCCAACTGCAGCAGTCACCATCTCAATCCACCTAGTCAAAGGTCGTCATTTCCTTCACAGACCTTCTACCTTTGGAAACATCATGTTCTTCTCCAAAAAATAGCCCATCCAAGCAATATGCCCAAAGTATGTGAGGTGAAGCCTCATCATTTTTGTCTCTAAGGAGAACTCTGGCTCACTTCTCCAAGATAAATTTGTTTTTTCTTTAGTAGTCCATGAGGTGTTCAATACTTATCTCCAAAACCACAGCTCAGAGGCATCAAATCTTCTTCTGTCATCCTTGTTCATTGTCCAGCTCTCAGATGCATAGCAAGTGATCAGAAAGACCACAGTATGAACCAGATGTATGTTAGTCCTCAAGCTGACATTATTACTCTTCAATTATTTGGAAAGGTCCCTAACTGAAGATTTTTCCAATGCAATATATCTCCTGATTTCCTTACTACTGGAACCAAGGGTGTTAATTGTGGATTCAAGTAAGATGAAGCTATTGACAGTTTAAATTTTTTCTCCATTGAACATGATGTTGACCATCTGCCCAGTTCCTTTTACAAAACAACAACAACAAAAACAAAAAACAAAACAAAACAAAATAATCCAACATACAAAAAAACAGAGAACATTGTAGACCCAGCAAATACTCTCAATTCAAGAAGACAGATGTACGCTCATATGGAGGCCTTTGAACAGCTGAGGAAGAAGATACAAATGATAAATGAAATAAAATAAGCCAGAAATAAAGGTAATACCCAGAGGTAGAGAACCAGAAGAAATATAGCAACCTGGTGTTCTTTAAACAGCAACACAAGAAGGTGCAAGTGATGGAAGAAACAATAAAAGCCACCAAGAAAGCAAACACTCCAGAGACAGGGAGCCAGAAGAAATATATCAATGAGGAGGAACTTGCACAACTACAGAAGAAAATGTAAAAGATAGCAGAAAGGATTGAAATTATAGATAAAGAGTTGTGAGAACTTAAAAAATCATCACAAGATAGAGAAGATACAGTACTAAAAATAAATGCATTAAATGCAATCCAGAATGTTAAAGCCAAAACAGCCAAAATAGAAGTGTCCAAAACTCTGGAGGGTTAAAAAAAAAAGAAATAGAACAGAAGAGAAGGAGCAGAGAATCAGTGATCTGGAAGACAAGAATCTCAATGGAAACATACTACAAGAAAAATCAGACATGAGAAATAAAGAAAATGAAGAAAACATTAGGATCATGTGGGATAAAAAAAGAAATAACATACGTATGATTGGAATTCCAGAATATGAGAGATCCAGGGAAATAACTGAAAAAGTCATGAAAGAGGAACTAGAAGAAAATTTCCCAGGTGTTATGAAGAACTAAGAAATCCATATTCAAGAAGGTCATCTAACCCCAAGTAGACTAGACCATGAAAGAAAAACATCAACATATATCATAGTCAAATTCTTCAAAATGAAAGATAAGGATAGAATACTAAAATCAGAAGGAGAAAAAAAAAGTCACCTACAAAGGAAAATCAATTAGATGAAGTTCTTATTTCTCAACAGAGGCCACATGAGTAAGAAGAGAAGGGAATGTGATAGTCAGAAAGTTGAAAAATAACAATTGCCAACAAAGGATCCTGTGCCAAGCAAAGCTGTCATAT
>NW_006399984.1:735714-746100 GCF_000299155.1 Elephantulus edwardii
ACTGGATCCTTTTCAGAAAAGAAAGAACTTAAGGAATTCATTAAAATAAGACCAAAACTACAAGAACATTTAAGGGAAGTCTTCATACAGAGACACCAAAGGAAAGTGGATGGATCATAGTCACCAGACAAAACAGGAAAATAAACCTTCAGTAATGTGAATGAACTAAATGCACCAATCAAGAGAAAAAGAGGAGCAGAATCGATAAAAAGCAAAGCCCATCAATATGTTGTCTATATAAGGCACATCTAAAAAAGGAAGAGAAAGAAAGCCTCAAAATAAGATGCTGGGGGGAAATATACTAAGCAAATGACATCCACAAAAAAGCAGAAGTGACAACACTAGTCTCTGATAGAATAGACTTCAGGGTGAACACTACCATAAAAGATAAGGAAGAGGGCTATACATTTGATTAAAGTCACAGTAGATCAAGAAGAGATAACCTTGGTAAACATCTATGCACCAAACTAGAGACCTGAAAAATATATAAAACAAAAGTTAATAGAATTGAAAAAAGAAACAGACAGCAGCACAATAGTGGCAGGAGACTTTAACACACCAATCACACAAAAGAATGGGTCAACTCTAAGGAAACTTAACAAACATGCAGATGTTCTAAACTATACAATCAGCCAACTCAACCTTGTGCATGTTTCTTTGATACTGCACTCAATTAAAGACCAATTTACTTTCTTCACAACTGCACATAGAAGAGGGCACAAAACAAGCCTCAACAAATTTAAAATAAAAATTGAAAGAATACAAAGTATCTCTTCAGATCACAATGCCAAAAAACAATGACAAGATAATAAAGCTAATAAAACAATCCATGTGGAAGCCAAATGATACTCTGCTAGAACATGACTGGGTTATAGAAGAAATAAAGAATACAGTTAAAAAGGTTCTCAAAAATAATGATAGTGAAAATACAACATGCAAAACCTCTACGATGCAGCTAAGGCAGTCTTCAGGGGGCATGTCATTCATAGTAATAGGCAAGCATATAAAAAATGAACAAAGAAGCAAAATTAATACTCTAACTCAACACTTACATTAAATAAAAAAAGAACAATTTAACCTGACAGCTTCTAGAGGAAAGGAAATTACAAGAACAAGCATTGAAATCAATGAGTCGGAAAATAGAAAAATAATTGAAACCATCAACAAAATCAGGAGCTGGTTTTCCTAAAAGGTCAATAAAATTGACAAATCATTGACAAACTTAACAAAAAAAAAAAGAGAGAAGACAATAATCACTTCATTAGGAAATGATAGAGGTGGCATAAGAATAGAATCAGAGGAAATTAAACCTATACTATCAGAATATTATGAAAAGTTGTATTCTGATAAATTTGAAAACCTAGAGGAAATGGGCAAATTTCTTGAAACTCATTCCGTATGCAGATTGATTCAGACAGATGTAAAACACTTGAACTGACCTATCACAAAAGAAGAAATTGGGCACGTCATAAAAAGAATTGTTGTTGTTGTTGTTGTTGTTATGCGCCATCGAGTCTCCTGCGACTCATAGCGACCCTATGTACAACAGCCCTAAACTCCGCTCTGTCCTGTGCCAATCGCACTGTCTCTGACACTCCCATCCCAATTATCCCAGTCACTGAATCAATCCACCTCATAGAGGGCCTTCCTCTCCTGCGCTGTCCCTCCACCCTCCCAAGCATGATGTCCCTCTCGAAGGACCAGTCTCTCCTCACAACATGTCCAAAGTATGTTAGACGGAGCCTCAGAATCCTTGGCTCCAAGGAGCCACCCGGTTTAACACTTTCCAGGACAAATCTGTTTGTTTTCCTAGCAGTCCATGGTATTCTCAATACTCTTCTCCAGCACCACAGCTCAAAGGCATCAATTCTCCTTCTATCCTCCTTGGTCATTGTCCAACTCTCTGATGCATAACAAGTGATTGCGAAGACCATGGCCTGTATCAGATGCACCTTAGTCTCCAGAGAGACACCATTGCTCCTCAGTACTTTGGAGAGGTCCCTAACAGCAGACTTTCCCATGGCAATGCGCCTTTTAATTTCCTGGCTGCTGGTACTCCACAAAAATATTTCCTGGAACAGATGGCTTCACAACTAAATTCTACCTAATATTCAGTGAAGATATAGCACCCATTCAACTTAAATGACTTTAAAAAAATAGGAAAGGAAGAAACACTTCCAGAGACATTGTATGAAGCAAACATAACCCTAATACCGACATCAGGCAAAGATATTAACAAAAAAGAAAACTACAGACCAGCATCTCTTATGAACATAAATGCAATACTCCTTAACAAAATCCTGGCCAGCCCAATAGAACAACACATTTTAAAAAAATCATCACGACCAGCTGGGAATTATAACATATATGCAAGAATGGTTCAACATAAGAAAAACAATCAACATAATTCACCACATTAATAAAACAAATAACAAGAACCATATGATCTTAACAAATTATACAGAAAAGACAAGATTAAATGCTCCTTCCTGATTAAGACACTCAGCGAAAGGGAATACCTTCAACATAGTGAAAAGTATATATGCAAAACCAAGAAACCATATAATTCTCAATGTAGAAAGACTGAAAGGCTTTTTCCTTGCAAACAGGGACCATACAAGGATGTCAATTATTGCTAGTCAATATTGTGTAGGAAGAGCTTGTTAGGGCAATATGACAAGAGAAAGAAATAAAAGGCATCCAGATCTTCAAAGCGATGGTTAAATTGGTGCTATCGGCAGATGATATGATAGTGTACACAGAAAACCCAAAAGACTCAACAAAAATACTGTTAGAGCTAGTGGAGAAATTTATTAGGGTGGCGGAATACAATATCTATAACCAAAAGGCATTGGGATTCTACAGTAACAAGGAAAACTCAGAGAAGGAAACCAATAAAGCAGTAACATTTACAATAGCCAACCACAAATTGAGATACATGGGCGTGAACATTACAAGAGATATAAAATATCTGTACAAAGAAAACTGCAGAACATATTTGCAAGATACTATAAAGTAAATAGAAAAAATGTGCCTCGCTCATTGATAGGAAGACTAAATATGTGACAATTACAATCATACCAAAAGCAATCGACATGTTTAACACAATCTCAATTCAGATACCAAATTCATTTTTTAAAGAGATAGAAATGGAAATTGTTAAATCTATTTGGAGAGAAAAGAGATCCTGAATAAACAAAGCATTTCTGAAAAACAAAAATGAAGTGGGAGGCGTAGCACTCTCTGACCTCAAAATCTCCTACTGTTTTGTTATGTGACATCAAGTCACCTGCAAGTCATAGCAACCCTATGAGTAATAGCTCAGAACCCTGCCCTCTCCTTAGCCAATCTCACTGACTCTAGCACTCCTAATCCCTTTAACCTAGTTGCCATATCAATCCATCTAATCCAGGATATTCCTTTCCTACACTGTCTCTCCACCATTCCAAGCATAATGTCCTTCTCCAAGGATTGGTTCCTCCTGATCAAGTGCTCAGATCATGTGAGATGGAGCTTTAAAATTCTTGCCTCCAAGGAGAAACTTAATTTTGACCTCTCCAAGACAGACTTATTTGTTTTCTTGGCAGTCCATGGTATGTTCAAGACTCTTCTCCAGAACCACAATTTGAAGGCATCAATTCTTCTTCTGTCATCTTTAGTCACTGTCCAGCTTTCAAATGAAAGCAAGTAATTTTGAAGACTTCTCCAGACTGACATAATTTTTTTACCACTTTGTTGAAGTCCCTGACAGAAGTCTTTCTCAATGTAATTCATCTTTGAATTTCCTGACTGCTGGTGTCAAGAATGTTGATTGTGGAGCCAAACAAGTTGAAATTGTTAACAACCATAATATCTTCTCCATGTATCATGGTGTTGCCAACTGGCCCAGTGGTAAGAGTCTTTGTTTTCTTGATGTTAAGTTTCAACCCATATTGAAGACTACAGTCCTTTCTGCAGCAAACACTTCAGATTCTCCTCAGTTTTGGCAAGCAATATTTTATCACCTGCATAACACAGATTGTTGATGTGTCTCCCTCTAAAACCTACTGGTACAATGGCAAACATACAGACCAATGGAAAAGAATTGAGAACCCAGAAATTAATTTATATACCTTTAGTCAACCAATATTCTGAAAGAAAACAAAATCTATCAAATCTTCAACAAATGATGCTGGCAAAACTGGACTACAACCTGCAAAAAAGCTGAAACAGGAATCACATCTCATACCATACACATAACCTACTCAAGGTAGATCAGAGTCCTAGGGCCAAAGCTCTGGTTTGGCCATATGAACTTTGTAAGTAAACCAGTATACAATAAAAAATATATAGAATAGAATAGATTACCAGAAAAATAAAAAGTCATAAGAGAAAAATGAGAACCAAGCTTAAAAGGCTTATTAAAAAAAAGGCTTATTCAATAGTGTAAAAAGGCTGACAAATACAGCCAGAAGTGCACCATCTAGAGTGGATAAAATTGATGAATGGAACCTTTAAAGATTAAACTCTTTGTGCATCAATAACTTTTTCCAATAGGGTGAAAAGAAACTCTATCAATTTGGGGAAAAAAACATTTGACAATACGATCTCAGACAAGGTTCTCATAAGAAAAGTTTACACAATCCTACTGATAACCCAATTACAAAATAAGCAAGACATGGAAAGACACAGAGGAAGATATTCTGATGGTTAATAGACACATGTAGATATGCTAAAATCATTGACAAATAAAAATCACAATGAGATACTATCTCACTTCACTTTAGCAGTGGCAACATTTAGCAGGACAGCAAGAAATAATTAATGGAGAAAATGTGGAGGAGAGGAAACACTGTTGGCGAGTTTGTAATGGTACAACCATTGATGGGTTTGATGGTACAATCACTCAGGAAGTAAGTTTGACGTCTCTTCAAAAAGTTGAATATAGAAATTCTGTATGACCCAGTTACTCCACTACTAAAAATATTCCCCAAGAAAATGAAAACTGAGACACAAATGGAGATTTGTACATGAATGTTTATAACAGCATTTTCACCATCACAAGTATACAGAGACATTCCTAATGTCTAACCACAACTGAATGGATTGAGAAATCATGGTACATTCACACAACGGAATATTATGCAGCACTCTGGAGAAATTATTTTGAAAATTACTGTGTAACTTGAGAGAAGCTAGAAAGCATTATGCTGAGTGAACTAACAGTCTCATAAGGACAAATACTGCTTATGACTATTGTTGTAAAAATAGAAGTAAAATATGTATGGGTGTTCAAGGGGGAAAGATGTGGGAGCAAAGAGGTCAGGATGGGTAGGGAGTATAAGTCAGAGGGTTGCACAATGTTGTGGTGGAGTAAGAGGGTAAAGGAAATGGAAAAGATCCATCTAGCACCTGAAAAGATGAGATAAAGGTGGACATAGTACAATAATGAATAATTTTATAAAACATAGTGCATGAGAATGATTATATGAGCCATAATGTGAAAGAAAGAAATTGTGGGGGGAAAATCTGCATAAAAAGTAAATTTATTTTAAAAAATAACATCTCCTTTTTAACTTTCCAAAGTTTCTGTGGTGATCACATAGAAACTTGAAAAAAGATTAAAAGCACAGAAAAAGACCCTAAAGAGAAAAGATGGATTGATTGCTTTGTGTTATGGTGTTGGCAAATCACACTGAATGTGTCATTGATGGTTAAAAAATAAAATAAATCTTGGAAGAATGGCAGACATAGTGTTTTTTAGAAGGAGGATGGTCACATTTTTGTCTCACATATTGTGAGCTTGTTATTGCTTGTTTAAATTGAGGAGAACTTGAAGCGCTTGCAAGCAGAAAGTCAAGGACTGTAGTCTTCAATATGGATTGAAGCTCAACATCAAGAAAATAAAGATTTTCTAAACTACACCAATTAGCAACTTCGTGATGAACAAAGAAAAGATTGAGAGTGTTGATAACTTCAGCTTGCTTGGTTCCCCAATCAACACTCTTGGCATCAGCAGTCAGGAAATCAAAAGACAAATTGGATGTCAACGATCTCCAGTGAAAAGTAATGATGTCAGTCTAGAGACTAAAGTGCATGTGATCAAGGCTCTGGTCTTTGTAATTACTTGCTATGCATTAGAGAGCTGGACAATGACTAAAGATGACAGAAGAATCAACACCTTTGAATTGTGGTGCTGGAGAAGAGTCTTGAACATAACATGGAATGTCAAGAAACATAGGTCTGTCTTGGAGAGGGTGAAACCAAGTTTCTCCTTGGAGGCTAGGACTTTGAACCTCCATCTGACATACTTTGGGCACGTGGCCAGGGGTGACTGGTTCTTGGAAAAAGACATCATGCTCAGATTGGTGGAGGGAGAGCACAGGAGAAGCAGACCCCAGACGAGATGGATTGGTACAGTAACTGGGGTAATGGGGCTGGTGTGTCAGTGAGACTGGCTCAAAACAGGGCAGGCTCCAGAGTTGCTGTTCATAGGGTCACTATGAGTTGCAGGTGACTCGATGGCACATAACAAAAATATTAGAAGAGGCCATACCTTGGAAAAGGGAATCAGCTTTAGAAAAAAGGATCAGCAGAAAAGGGAAAAACCTTCAACTGGATGGATTGAAACAATGGTTACAATAATGAGTTTAAGTGTAGCAGAGGCTGTGACGATGCCACAGGATCAATCGGGGTTTTTTTCTGTTGTTAAACCAACTTGATAGTACTTGATAACAATCTCAGCATTGCTATAAAAGGAATTATTCAAAAAATAAAGAAGTAAATTTAATTGGGAGTAGAGGAGTGAAGATGGGGGTGGGTGGGAGGCATTAATCATAGAGACATACAGTTTGATGGCATGGCAAGGGTGAAAGAAACAGGAAAGATTTGATGTGGAAAACAATGCATATAAACTTTGTAAATAAACCAGTATAAAGAAAATTAAAACATTAAAAAATAAAGGTAACACAGATAAAAATAAAAAGAAGCTGAAATGCTTAATGTAAGCTTCTAAGTTTAAGCTTCTAAGTTTATCTACCTTTTAATGTGATTGTGAGAAAAGGTATTTTAAATGTTTACTGTGTGTAAGATTATCCTGGAATAATAATAATTTTTTAAAAGCCTAAAAACGGTAACCTTTGGGAAAATAATATTAATACATTCCTCTGTAAGACCATTTCTTAACGAGTGTCTGAGCACCACTTTGGGAATTATCCTACACATGTGACTCAGGATTAGTCTTACAACTCACTTGGCACTGAGCCCTGCATTGACAATGTGCTTTGCATGTAGGTGAAAACATTTGTGGGGAGCTATGGGTTCTCTGGGCAGTACTCTCCTAATATGGAGTCATATGTTGAAAGACTAAGAATAGTGGAAGGCCTGAATGTAAGCTCTTGATCATATTTGTCAGTTACCATCCCGATTTCAACTCAGGATGACTACAAAGTACAGAGTAGGGTTTTTAATACTGATATTTTGGAAGGTCATCAGGCCTATCTTCACTGCCAATTTTGTGCCTAATAGAGTGTTTAAGCATTTGCAACATCAAGGCAGTCAGAAACATAAATTAAATGTAGAGGCATTTCCACCTTTGGGTAGTAAATTTCCTAAAAACTCTTAGCCTTGCTTTCTTTGTTCCTTAAATGATCACCTAATAGGTAGGGCTATAAAACATTATATATTATTATTCTAGACTTTGAACTTAACTAAATCTCTGTTTTACTTTTAGAGGACAACGAGATGCCCACTATTATCTGGGTAATGTCTTGGCTGGATCCTGAATGTAGTAGTATCCCAATGAGTATTCAGAGAGTAAAAGTGGTGATTCTGTGGCTGCTGGCTGCCTGTCTCAAAGAAATAGTTTTCTAGAGAGGGAGACCATTAGAATCTGAAGGTTGGGCTTGTATCAAAGGGCTTGGGATGGGGGCAGTGGTTGGGAAGTGGAGTGTAGTCACCTCAGTAAGATGGTGACTGGAGAGCCAAATTGTTGTGGTTCTGTGGATATTGGCTGCCTCCCCAAAGATATATGCTTCTGATGAAAGCTAGTGCAAGTCTAAGGTCGGACTTTTACCATGCTGGGAGCAGGCCTGGGAGGAGAGATTGGAGATTGAGGGTGTTGGCACCTGAGTTTGATGGAGGCTCGGGAAAATGACCAGAGAGACAAATAGTCATGATCTTATGGCTACTCTATGAGCACGTTTTATGTTTAATCCACCACAATTGCAAATGTGAGCGATGCAACATTGTTAGACATATATAGACACTGCTCATATATGAGTTCTCTTCCTTAGTCTGTCTAAGTCGAATTAGTACTAAGTCATAACAGTTATGTATGGGCAATATTTAACATTAATTATTCAAATCTTTTTTTTTCATACCAATTGATATATTTCAACAAACAGATGCTGATCTGGATGTGTTCACTAGGTTGTGCCAAGAAATCTGGATGACAACTACTTGGCCAACTGACTGGAAGAGATCCATTGTTAGTCCCATTCCAAAGAAAAGTGACCTGACAGAATGTGGAAATTATTGCTCAATATCACACAAAAGCAAACTCATCCTGATGATTATCCAGAAATGAATGGAACAGTACATTGACAGAGAACTACCAGAAATAGAAGTTTGGTTTAGAGAGGTTGTAGCACTAGAGGCATTATCACCAATGTCAGATGGATCTTGGCAGAAAGCAAGGAGTACCAGAGGAATATGTGTTTCATTGATTATGCAAAGGCATTTGACTGTGTGGATCACAACAAATTGTGGTTAACCTTAAGGAGAATGGGAATTCCAGAACGCTTGATTGTATTTATGCGAAATCTATGCTTGGGCCAGGAAGCAGTCCTCAGCACAGAGCAAGGAAACACATTTGCAATTGTGGTGGATTAAAAAGAAAAAGTGCTCATAGAGCAACCACAAGATCCTGACTATTTGGCTCTCGGGTCATCTTCCTCAGCCTCCATCAACTTCAGGAGCCAAATACTCAAAGATGCATCCTATCTCCATACCTTTTCAATTTATATGCAGAATAGATCATTCAGGAGGCTGGGCTTTATGAGGAGGAATATGGCATCAGAATTGGAGAGAAGATTCATCAACAAGCTATATAATGTAGATTACACAACCTTGCTTACTGAAACTGTGGAGGACCCGAACTGCTTGCTGCTAAAGGTCAAGGATTGCAGTCTTCAATATGTATTGAAGCTCAGCATTAAGAAAACAAAGATTCTCACCACTGTCCAATTGGCAATGCCATGATAGATGGAGAGGAGATTGAGTTTGTTAACAATTACAGCTTGCTCTGCTCCACAATCAATACCTTGGCAACAGCAGTCAGCAAATCAAAGACAAATTTCACTGGGAAACTCTGCTGTCAGGGACCTCTACAGAGTACTGAAAAAAACAATGATGTCAGTCTAGAGACTAAGGTTTGCCTGATCAAGGTCATGGTCTTTGTAACTACTTGCTACGAATTGGAGAGCTGGACAATGAATAACAATGATAGACAAAGAATTTATGACTTTGAACTGTGGTGCTGGAGAAGAGTCTTGAACATACTACGGACAGACAAGAAAACAAATAGGTCTGTTTTGGAGAGGCTGAAACAAAGTTTCTCCTTGGATGCTAGGATTTTGAAGCTCTGTCTCAGATACTTTGGGCAAGTGTCCAGAAGGGACTGGTCCTTAGAGAAGAATATTATGTTCAGAAGGATGGAGGGATGACACAGGAGAGGAATACACCAGATTAAATGAACTGATACAGCAATTGGAGCAATGAGGGTTAGTTTGTCAGAATTAGTGAGACTGGCTCAAGACAGTTTAGGCTTCAGAGCTCCTGTACATGGGTTCACTATGGGTCGAAGGCCACTGAACAGCACATAATAACAAAAGCAAAAACAATAACATATAATTTCTTATGCAGAATAACCACTAAAGAAACACTTCCTGACAAACTTAAACATCTTTGACAAATTAATACTTTAATGTGTTCCAGTCAGTTGGCCAAGTGGTTGTTCTTCAGATTTCTTGATACAACTTGGTGAGCACATCCAGGGCCCCATCTGTTAGCTGAAATATGTCAGTTGGTATACCATCTCACCATAGGCTCTTGCTCATATGCTGTTTCATTAAATTCTTCTGCGTCTGCTAATTCCTTTCAATACAATGACTCATTATAGTCTTTCCATATTCTTTTGATACCTCCTGGATCATTAACACTCTGCCTAAAGCATCCTTGATTATAGCAACTCGAGGTTTGAATTTGTTCTTCAGTTCCTTGAGCTTAAGAAATGCTGAGTGAGTTCAACCTTTTTATTTTCTGACTCCAACTCCTTGCACATTTCATTGTAATATTTTGCTTTGTCATCCCGTGCTGCCTTTTGGAATCTTCTGTTCAGCTCTTTAG
>NW_006399984.1:752990-754200 GCF_000299155.1 Elephantulus edwardii
ATAGCAATAAGACAAGAGAAGGGAATAAAATGTATCCAAATAGGCAACAAGGAGGTAAAATTATCCCTCTATACCGATGACATGATAGCATACTTAGAAAACCCTAAAGACTCAGCAAGAAAACTATTGGACGTAGTTGACCAATTCAGCAAAGTAGCAGGATACAAGATCAACATACAAAAATCAGTTGGATTTACAGTTTTCTGAACCAAGTCATACAGCTATAAATGGGTCCTGACTCCAGAGCAATGAGTTTCGAGGTTTGTTTGAGTTAATGTAATAAGGGATTTGTTTGAAGAAAAGGATGGATAGATGGGTGGGTATCTATATATCTACTCCTTTCATATCTATTATCTTGTCTAACATTTCACATTTTTTTTACAACTTTTAGGACAAACCTCAGATAATGTCTCCAATGATCCAGGTCCTAGCTGAGACTTGGACTGGATCCTTCATGAACCACTTTGAGTGACAACAAGGTGACATGATTGATGACACTCTTGTCACAGGATACCTTCCCCATGTGTCTGCAATGTTTTGGTCTGGCCATGGAGGGCACAAGGGGATGAAAGGATGGTATGAGATTTTTGAGCTGGCAGAAGGTAGGCCACAGGTCTATTGAGAAGTTTTGAGTAAGAGGAAGTTGGGATCAAAAAGGGGGGGAAGAGTATGCCTGACCAGAGAAAGGGTAGCATGTGGAGGAAGAGCTGAGTTTTTGGACATTCCCTTGTACCTCTTCTCCCACCCAACACCAACCAGGTAGAGTAAGGGACATTGGTGCAAAGACAGAGAAAAGTCTTTGCCTCACGTAATACTGATTTCACATAAAGACCTTACATCTGGAACCTAACCAATAATGAGGAATGAGAGTATAGTAGATATTGATGTGTGTATTTACACACATACATACATACACAAATACTAGTATCTAGTTAACATTTTTCATGCTACTTAAATATACATTGTCTAAAACTTGCAATTTTTAAAGGAACATTACTGTTATAAAAATTTGGAAAAACACAAAGCATAGAAAATAGTTACAATAAGGGTCAAGAAAATTTGTTGTTGTTGTTGTTATGTGCCGTCGAGTCGCCTGCGACTCATAGCGACCCTATGTACAACAGTCCTAAACTCCGCTCTGTCCTGTGCCAATCGCACTTCTCTGACACTCCCATCCCAATTATCCCAGTCACTGAATCAATCCACCTCA
>NW_006399984.1:755116-756106 GCF_000299155.1 Elephantulus edwardii
ACACAGTCAAATGCCTTTGCATACTCAATGAAACGCAGATAGACATATCATTATATAGATACAAATAAGTAGATATCACTCATTCATTACCATGTCATTGGAACTAACTCAGAATTGACCCTTCCTTGGATTTTTTTTCAGAAACTATAAATCACATGGGAGACTGCCATCTTTCTCCTTCAGAACATCTGGTGGACTCAAACTACTCTTTATTGTGTTGGCAGTGCTAATCTCTATAACTAGGCCATCAAAGTAAATAGATATAAATGTTACTGTTAGGTGCTGTGTAATTGACTATTACCCTGTGAACAACAGATCTGAACCTTGTCCTATCCTATGCCAGCTTCACACTCTCTTATATATAGATGTCATATATACGTCTACACACACACACACACACACATATATATATATATATATATATATACACATTAATAAAAATCTGTGTAATATTTTCCTTTTGAGACTGATTTAGTTCATTAATCATAATGCCCTTCACTCTCCCCCAAGTTATGTAGTATTTTTCAAAATTATTACTGTGGAGTGCTGCATAGTATTTCACTGTGTGAATGTACCACAATTTCTCAGTCCATTCCGTTGTAATTAGACATTTGGGCTGTTTCCATGCTCTTGCAATAATGAATAATGCTGCTATGAACATTGGTGTACAGACCTCCATTTGTGTCTCTGTTCTCATTTTCTTGGAGTATATTACACGTCACCTTCCCTTGGAGACAGTACAACTAAACTTAAGAGACACTGGTCAAAAGGAAAAAATGTCAGCAGTCGACGTGTCTGGAACCACAGAAGCCAAGAAAGCTTAAGATACAAGCTGTCAGATCATGGGTTGGACAATGGAAGATATTTTCTGAAGGGACTTGGCAGATGGGAAGGGTTTCCCTGGTGGAGGGTAGAGCTGGGAAGTAAGTGGGTCAAGGCACTGGGCTAAGGGTGGGGTCAACACTGTAACTAATGCTTAACTCCACAATA
>NW_006399984.1:756206-758589 GCF_000299155.1 Elephantulus edwardii
TTTCCATCTTCTTTTGATACCTCCTGGATCATTTAATATTCTGCCTTGCACATTACATTGTAATATTTTGCTTTGTCATCCCGTGCTGCCTTTTGGAATCTTCTGTTCAGCTCTTTAGTATCTTGAATTCTTCCTTGTGCTTTGGCTTCTCTGTGCTCCAGTGCAATACTCAGAGTTTTTTCTGACATCCATTTTGGTCTTTTCTTCCTCTTTTGTCTTTGTAATGAACATTTGCACTCTTCTTGGATGATACCCTTGATATCCTCCCACAACTCATCTGGTCTTCACTGGAGAACAACCACTTGGCCAATTGACTGGAAGAGATCTATATTTGTTCCCATTCCAAAGAAATGTGACCCCACAGAGTGTGGAAACTATAGAATAATACCTCTGATTTCACATGCAAGCAAGATTCTGCTGAAGATTATCCAAAAACAACTGGAACAGCACATCAGCAGAGAACTGCCAGCAGTCCAGGCTGGGTTTAGAAGGGGTCATGGTATTAGGGATACGGTAGCTAATGTTAGATGGATCTTAGGTGAAAGCAGGGAATACCAGAGGAATGTCTATCTGTGTTTCATTGATTATGCAAAGGCGTTTGACTATGTGGATCATAACAAACTGTGGCTGACTCAGAAGAATGGGAATCCCAGAGCGCTTGATCCTGCTAATGTGAAACTTATACTTGGACCAAGAGGCAGTCATCAGAATAGAGCAAGGGAAGACTGCATGGTTAAAAATTGGGAAGGGCGTATGCCATGGATGTGTCCTGTCTCCACATCTTTTCAACCTGTATGCAGAATAGATCATCTGGGAGGCTGGGCTCTATGAGGAGAAATGTGGCATCAAGATTTGTGGAAGATCTATCAACAATCTGCGTTATGCAGATGACACAACCCTGCTTGCTGAAACTGAGGAGGATCTGAAACACTTGCTGCTGAGGGTCAGGGACTGCACTTTCAATATGGATTGAGGCTCAATGTCAAGAAGACAAAGATTCTCATCACTGGACCAGTTGGTAGCATCAGGATGGATGGTGAAGAGATTGAGATTGTTCACAGCTTTAATCTGCTTGGCTCCACCATCAACACTCTTAGCACCAGCAGCCAGGAAATTAAAAGACGTATTGCGATGGAAAAGTCTGCTGTTAGTGACCTCTCTAAAGTATTCAAGAGTAACGGAGTGTCTCGAGAGACTAAGGTGTGTCTGGTACAGGCCATGGTCTTTGCAATCACTTGTTATGTGTCAGAGAGCTGGACAATGACCAGGGAGAATAGAAAGAGAACTGATGCTTTTGAGCTTTGATGTTGGAGAAGAGTGTTGAGAGTGCCACGGACTGCTAAGAAAACAAACAGATTTTTCTTGGAGAGGGTTAAACCATGCTGCTTCTTGAAGGCAAGGATTCTGAGTCTTCGTCTGACATATTTTGGTCATGTTGTAAGGATGGACCGGTCCTTGGAGAGGGGAACATCATGCTTAGGAAGGTGGAGGGCAGGCGCAGGAGGGGAAGGCCCTCTGGGAGAAGGACTGATTTGGTGACTGGGGCAAATTATACAAACCAGTGCTTATACAAACAGTACTTTCAATGAGATCTTCAGTCAAGAACTATTGGCCCCCTGTTTTACGCTCTCTGCTCTATCCCATTCCTGGCTGTTTGTCTCTTTATTATAAAATTATTCTATTCTTTGGGACCCTCGGTCTGCAACATTCTAGCGCCCGAACTTGGGACAAGGTGGTGGTTTTTCTTTGGATAAGGTGGTGGTTTCTCTTTCTCTTTTTCGAGCAGACACCAGGAACCCAAAGGGTATCCGCTCAGGGATCAGAACTGCTGTGGGTGCGCTCCAGAAACGTGAAACTACGAGATGAGTCAAAAGAGGCCACACTTTGATGAAGACGAAGCTGCAGAATGGCAGATAATATCAGCTACTGGGCATATACAATAACGAAGAGGCATCTTTCAAAGGTACCCAAGACAAACCGGTGGGAAGAGGCCCTTGGGGACAGTGAGGAAGTGATCCAGGGCAGAAGGGAAGCTTGGGAGTGGCACACAAGGGGAAGTCACCTCAGACAATAACGAAGAGGCATCTTTCAAAGGTACCCAAGAAAATTTACAGAGACTTTGGATTTCCATTTATTCATTGTTATAGATTTGTCCCCTCCCAAGGCTCCCCCCCACCAGACATTACCCTCTTGGAAAAGTAAAAGAAAAGTTTCTTTCATTATTTTACAAACACTCCCCCAGGTCCACTCCACCATGTAGCCATCGCTCTAGACTCCTGTCATGACTGAAATACCTAATCACATATCTCTTTTAAACAGTTTTCTCCCTTCTCTGTTTCAGAGCAGTATACATTATTGAACCCATCTTACTCAGTCTCTCCCC
>NW_006399984.1:759717-781659 GCF_000299155.1 Elephantulus edwardii
AGGGGAAGACCCTCTATGAGATGGATTTATTCGGTGACTGGGGTAATTGGGATGGGTGTGTCAGAGGCAGTGCGGTTGGAGCAGGATAGAGCAGGGTTTAGGGCTGTTGTGCATAGCTTCGCTATGAGTCGAAAATGACTCGACGGCACATAACAACAACAACAACATGATTTTTATTGTATGTATACGTGTGTGTATATGTACAAATGATCTCATGCAGATTTGAGACTGTCTGTAAAAAACTGTTTTGGAACCCTGACCTATCCTGTGCCATTCTCAACATCTCTGACATTCTTGAGAGCATTGCCACAGTATGTCAATCCTTCTGGTTGAAAGTCTTCCTTTCTTTCACCATCCTTCCACCATGGACTACTATACATTCAAAGTTCGAATCCACCAGCTGCTTTGTGAGAGAATGGTGGAAAATCTTCACCATTGCAATTTACTGCCTCTGAAAATTATCTGGAGGTTCAGAACAAGAACATAGTATAGTCAATACTCTTCACCAATATCACAATTCAAAGGCATTAGTTTTTCTTCTGTCACCCTTACCCATTGACCAATATTCAGTTGCACAGGATGCAATTGAAAATACCATGACCTGAATCAGAAGAACCTTAGTTACAAACCGACATTTTTATTCTTCAGAATTTTGAAAAGATCCTTGACAGCCAATTCTCCTAATGCAAACATAGTTTGATTTCTTGACTACTGTTGCCAGAGTTACAGATTATGAATCCAAATAAAATTAAATTGTTGGCACTTCAGTCTTTTCTCTCCTTACCATGATGTTGCCTACTAGTCCAGTGGTGAGGACATTTTTCCTCTTGATGTTGAGATGTAATGCAGCTTCTCAAATGAGTTATTCAGAATACAAATTGCCTGTTGTTGTTATGTGTCATCGAATTGAAACTGACCCATTGTTGGCCATCCAGTGGGATTCCATAGGTAGTAAATCCCAAGGAATCAGATTGCTCATCTTTCTGCCATGGAGCAGCTGGTGAATTTGATCTGCATACCTTTGTGTTGGCAGTGCAATTCTTTACTACTAAGCCACTAGAACTCCCTACAGATTGCCAATTGTTCTCTTTACATAATCTGTTGACTTGAGTACAACTCATAGCGACATAAAGAACAGATCTGAATCCTGTGCTATCCTGTGCCATCTTACACTTCTTGACACACTAGAGATCACTGCAGCAATCACTGTGTCAGTCTACCTGGTTGAGGGTCTTCTTCTCCTTCACTGACCCCCTGCCTTTTCAAGCATGATGTCCTTTTTGAAGAAATAGCCTCTTCAAGCAACATGCCTGGAGTATGTAAGATGAACCTTTATCATCTTTGCCTCCAAGGAGTACTCTGGCTGAACTTTCTCCAAGACATATTTGTTTGTTCTTTTGCCAGTCCATGGGATGCTCAGAACTCTTCTCCAACACCACACTTCGAAGGCATCAATTCTTCTTTCGTCATCTTTATTCATTGTCCAACTCTCAGATGCATAGCAAGTAATCAGAAAGGCCATGGCCTGATTCAGACTCACATTATTGCTTCTCAGTAGTTTGGAGAGGTTTCTGATTGCAGACTTGCCCAATGCAGTACATCTCCTGAGTTTCTGACTGCTGGTACCAAGAATGTTGACTGTGAATCCAAGAAGAACTTGTTGATAATTTTTATCTTTTATCCATTTACCATGATGCAGCCTAACAATCCAGTAGTAAAAATGTTGTGGTTTTGACATTGAGATGCAATTCATATTGAAGACTGCATTGTTTGATCCTCTGCAACTAGTGCTTCCAGTTCTCACTTTCAGAAAGCAAGGTTGTGTCACCTGCACAACACAGGTTATTGATGAATTCCTCTGATTTTATTCATTCAGCCCAGCTTCTCAAATAATTTGCTCAGCATTCAAATTGAATAGGTATAGAGAAAGACTATAAATCTGACACACTCCTTTCTTAATTTTAATAATACAATTTCCCCTTGTTCTTTTAACACAGCAGCATCTTGGTCTAGGTATAAGTTTTACAAGAGGACAACTAAGTGCTCTGGGATTTCCATTCTTCTCAATGTTAGCCATAATTTGTTGTGATCCACACAGACAAATGTCTTTTCCTAGTCAATAAAGTATAAATAGACATTCTTCTGTATTCTTTACTTTAAGGCAAGATTCATTTTACATCAGCAATGATATTCCTGGTGCCATGGTCTCTTCTAATTCTTGCTTGAACTTGTACCCATTTTCTATGTACTGTTCTAGCCATTTTTGAAAGATCTTCAGCAATATTTTGCTTGCATGTGATATTAATGATTTTCTTCAATACTTTGCACATTGTGTTGGATTACCTTCCTTGGGGATAGAAAAAGATAAGAACTTCTTCCAATCAACAGGCCAGATAAATGTTTTCCAAATTTCCTGTTATAGACTAATGAGCACATCCAAGGCTGAATCTCTTCATTGAAACAGGTCAATTGTCATCCTAGTTAGTATCTATTCCTGGGACCTTATTTTTTGCCACTGCCTTCAATGCAGCTTCCACTTCCTGCTTCATTACCATTGGCTCCTGCTCATATGGTTGTTGTTGTTGTTATGTGCCGTCGAGTCGTTTCCGACTCATAGCGACCCTACTTCCTGAAATTTTTCAGCGTCATTAAATTATTTTTGGTACAGTGACTCTGTACATTTCCTCCATCTTCTTTTGATGCTTTCTGGATCATTCAACATATTGTTGATAGCATCTTTATATATTATTATTTGAGGCTTAAATTTGTTTTTCAGGAGGGAGGGATTGTAAAAAAATGAAAGAATTTTTCTTTTACTTTTCAAAGAGAAGAGTGTACAGGCAGGGAGGGGTGGGCAGGGAGAAAAGTGCAACAATGAATGAATGGAAATCCAAAGTCTCTGTAAATTTTCATTGAAATTAAACAAACAAAAATTTGTTTTTCAGTTTTTTTCAACTTGAGAAGTATCATTCAAGACTCAGGTCATTTGTGTAAAACCTATAGATATATCAAGAAGCAGTTGCACAAACTAAACAAGGGACACTGCATGGTTTAAATTAGAAAAGGTGTGTGTTAGGATTGCATCTTTTCAACATATCTATGCAATCGGCATATGAGATATAAGAATTTCTGTCTTAGGTCTTGAATCTGTATCTGTGGTATGGTGAAATATAGCCATAATTTGTTATGATCCACACTGCCAAAAGCTTCTTTATCTCTTGAATCAACAAAATACAAGAAAGCAGCTTTCAGATATTCTCTGCTTTCAGCCAAGATCCTTCTGACATTGGAACTCATAGCCCTAGTGCCATGGCCTCTTCTGAATTCAGCTTGAGTTTCTGAAAATTTCCTGTTGATAGTTTCTGAGAAATTCCAGTTATTTTGAATAATCTTTAACAAGATTTTATTTGCGCTTCATATTAATAGCATTTTTCATAAAAACTCCACATACTATTGTATGACCATTTATGAGAATGAGAACACATGAGAATCTTTTACAGTCAGGTCTTCAATATTTCTTGGCAGAAAGTTTTGAGTTTCTTCAGGGTTCCACATATTTTCTGAAACAACTCTATTGGTATTCCATCAATTCGTGTGGCCTTTTGTTTTGTTTTGGTTTTTTTTCTTTGCCAATGCCTTCAGTGAAACTTGGACTTCTCACTTCAGTACTGTTCATTCTTGATCATATCTACTTACTAACTTACTTACTTACTTACTTACTTACTTACTTCATTGTCAACCAGTTCTTTTTAGTAAAATGATTCTGTGCATTTTTTTCTATCTTTTTTTAAATGCTTCCTGCATCATTTAAGATATCCCCCCCCCCCCGTAGATTCCTTCAGTATTGCAACTCAAGGCTTGAAACTATTCTTCTGTTCTTACAACTTGGTCAGGAAATAGACATATTACACTGGAAAAGCTTACTGTCATGAACCTCTCTAAAATAGTGAGGAGCAATAATGTCAATTTAAAGACTAAGGTGCACCTGCTTCAGGCTGTAGTCTTTTAAATAACTTGCTATGCATCTAAAAGCTGATAGAAAAAAACCCCTGATGCTTTTAACTTGTGATGTTTCAAAAGAATACTGAATATGGTTGCTAAAAGAATAAGCAGATATTTCTTAGAGAAAGTGCAATCAGAATGCAAGTATGGTGAAACTTCATCTCATATATATTGAGTATCTATAAAACTCATTGATATTGAGTTGCAATTTACTCATAACAGATTCTCCAGTTGGTATCCAAGGTTGTAAATCACACAAAAGGAAATTACGTATCTTTCTCCTAAGTTGTTGTTTTGGATTTAAACTGCCAATTTTGGGCTAGAAGCACAAGCTTCTAAGGGTTATATAATTAGAACCATCTGCTTAATGCCCTCCTCTGTATTGCTTAAACTTCTGTGCTGTACCACATGCCCCTAAGTCCTACAGTCCTGTAAAAGCCTTAGTATTAAGATACTGACCTCAGTAAGGAAAGTTGTGCCCACTTACTGTAGTCAGCAACACAGAGGGAGAGAAATGGCCTAACAGTCTAATATCAAATCCACCACCACAAAACCTCCTACTTCATATCTTGGCCCCATTCTCTCTCCCTCAGATCTTATGATGAGATGTCTGTACCCCTGATCTCTGCCTATTTTCAGAATACTCTGAAAACCAAGAAAGTTTCCACTCCCACTGCACCATACCTTGTCTCACCATTTTCTCTTTCTCCCTAAACAGACTGGAGGGTACCTTCCCTAGGAGGGAGCTGAAGTAATGTAAAGTACTTCTTGGGGCTGGAGATTGGGATTGTAGTATGCGAATGTAGTTGGCAACACCACCCATCACTGAAACAGCTCATTGTTCCGGCATAGAAGGTAAACTAGAACAGAATGCACAGATATCTAGCAAGCTTTAATGTTGTTCTCATGAAAAAACACCTCTAGGTTACTTGAAACAGATTTCCTGCTAATATTAAAATGCAAGAATACTACTGCATTTTCTATTGCAATATGAATTGAGTGTCCATATGTACTGTATCTAACTTCATTACTAATTTTTACTGCTAATGTGTTAATATTGTAGGTAAATATTTGAGTCACAGAACTCATTTTCACAGTTTTCATTTCACATTCATCAAGCTTCTAATTTGGCCTCCATTCAGAACAAACTACTTATTAACAGAGTGCCACATATCTGGAGGAGGGTCAAAATCTGCAAAGTTATTGTGCAGAAAATTGGTTAGCTGCAATAGAAGATATTTCAGTATAAAAGACTTAAATAAGTGGTAAACAGATCATATTAATAATTAGTAAGAGTCAATATCACAAGATGGTATATCTTTCCAAATTAGTATATTAGACTGACTCCATATACTTGTTTATATAAGGATCCAATATGAACCTCATGAGCTGTGAAAGGATATCAAGAATATCATCCATGAAGAATGCAGGAGATCATTACAATGACAGAAAAGGGAAAAAAGACCAAGGTGAATGTCAGAAGAGACTGAATATTACACCAGAACTCCTCGAAGCCAAAGCAAAGGGAAGACATTAAGGAGCAAGATTTCAAAGGGCAGCATGGGAAGACAAAGTGTTATAATGAAATGTGCAAGAGCTGGAGTCAGAAAGTCAAAAGGGCCGAACTCAGTACTTTTTAAGCTGACAGAACTGAAGAACTAATTCAAGCCTCGAGTTGCAATGCTTAAGGATGCTATGGGCAGAATATTACATGATCCACAAAGCATTAAAAGAAGATAGAAAGAGTATAGAGAGTCATGGGAAAGTCTGCTGTCAGAGACCTCTCCAAAGCAGTAAAGAGTATCAGTGTGAGTCTGTAGACTAAGGTGTGCCTGATTCAGGGCCATTGTTTTTGCAATTACTTGCTGTGTATCAGAAAGCTGGACAATGACTAGGGATGATAGAAGAATTGATACCTTTGAGCTGTCATGCTGGAGAAGAGTGTTGAATATACCATGGACAGCTGGGAGAACAAACAGGTTTGCTCGATAAAGGGTGAAACCAGGATGCTCCTTGGAGGCAAGGATTCTGAAGCTTAATATGACATACTTTGGACATGTTTCAAGGAGGGACCAGTTCTTGAAGACAGATGTCATGCTTGGGAGAGTTGAGGGGCAGTGCAAAATAGGAAGACCCTAGATGAGATGGATTGATTCAGTGATTGAGGCTATGGGAATAGGTGTGTTGGAGACAATAAGATTGCCACAGGATAGAGCAGAGTATAGATCTGTTTTACCAAGGGTTGCTATGAGTTGCAAGTGACTCAAGGACACATAATAACAAACAACAAAAATAAAGAAGAGATCAGAAAAAAATGATAGCAAAACAATATAAAACTTTAAAAAATAATAATCAGAAAATAATCAATTCAAAAAGATATTTTCTTCATAGTAACAGATTGCTACATATTGCATATTCCTATAATCTTTCTTTAATATTTCATGTTCCAAGATTTAAGGAATGAAGCCAGAGCAGTGTATTCTCAAAATATACCATTTATACTAATTGCTTCAAACAAATCAGAGTGGAATTTTAAACAAATCTTCAAGGTACTTTTTTTATTTGACTATAAAATAGGACAAAGATACTTTCTTCACTTTTGTCACATACTAATTTTGAGTCATCACAATAATATAACTACTTGAAATAGTTGGAAATTAGATACATATAATAAAACACATTTATTTGAATTGGAAAAAGAAAAGCAATAATGCAAGAAAGAAGAGCTACTAAGAGAATGTGTTCTTTGAACTCAAGTCCCGTGCTAAGAACCTCCTTGACCTTGGGGAGGACTGATGCCAGGACACAGATATCTCCAAAGAACACTGAGCTCACAGATAGGGAAAGGAGGCAGAGAAACTCCTCCAGATCCTATGTATGTAGGGACAGCCTTCTTCTAGAGTTGGCACCCTAAATTAAAACTACTAGCGTCCTAAATTATGAGAAAATAAATATCTGTTTGTTAAAGTCATACACTTATGGTCTCTCTAACATAGTAGCACTAGATAACTGAGAAAATATTTTTGAAAAAATTGTAGTAATTAGTGTTGCCCATGCCTTCAAATGTGTCACACAGTTAATTTACTACGTGTTTTGTGTAATCAGAGCTACAACTCTGAATTAGACATTGTCATGACCTCACTTCATAGATGAAGAAACTGAAGAACAGACTAACTTGTACAGGTCAAAGTGCTGGGACTTGACTGAAACCTTCTGGTCACATGTTTTCCCACTTAAGATGATAGAGCCACTCTGGAGATGGATAAATGCCAGGGGTCCCTGGGTATCATTATAAACGCTCAAACTTTTGGAATAGTAGTGACCTGAATTGCAGTGGCATCTGCCCTTTATTGACCACCTATATAAGTAAATAATTAAATAATAAATATATAAAAATAATATATAAATATTTAACGTTAATGTTAACTTTTCAGACTTTCAGAGTATCTCTTTTGTTTCTTTTAAAAGCATTTTGATTATGACAGATTATGTATGACACCATTTTTATACTTTCTCTCATTCACTCCACAGATGTTGTTGTTGTTGTTCTGTGCCGTCGAGTTGCTTGCGACTCATAGCGACCCTATGTACAACAGCCCTAAACTCCGCTCTGTCCTGTGCCAACCACACTGTCTCTAACACTCCCATCCCAATTATCCCAGTCACTGAATCAATCCACCTCATCTTTTGAAGTAATTTATATCTAGACTTATGCTACCACCAAGTCTGTGGATGTGGCAGAACATGGCCCCAAACTGAACCAGTACCACTTGATGGGCCAAACAGTAACACCAACAATACCAATAGTAGAACAGATGAGAGGTGTAGTGGTGGGGAACACAGGTAAGAGGTCTGGTAGGTACAGGTACAGGAGTGGGAGTTGGTAGGTAAGGTACAGGTGAGGTATGCATTGGATGACGTTAGATAGCCATAGGACACTACTGGAAAATAGGATTGTGGTTAGGGTTTCCAGCTTTTTCCAGTATAGATTTCTATCCATCATTTTTGCCTTGACAACTGGGACTGAGCTGTTGTGCAAAACTCTCTAGTGCATTCCCAGCATGACATTAGGCATAGCACAGAGACCATGAGTGTAAACAGCAAAAATGAAGCAGGATTTCATGATTTGAGGCCTGCTCAGGGGCTGTCACCTGCTTCTTTAACCTATATTTCAGCATACAGCACAAAGGAACGCAGAGACTGACAGACAGCTTGGAACCCTGGAGGAATTGAAGACTGCTTTACTAAACTAAGGGAGAGCTCATAAACTATTCTTTTCCTTATCTGATTCTTCTTGCTCCTATCAATTGGAAGAGATTTCCCTGAGTCTAAGAAGTACCACAAAGCACCATAGAAACATTTCTGAGGTTTTCTAGGAGTGACTATGGGGATGAGGGTTGAGATTGACCTAAAACAGCTAAAGGAACTGAAGAATAGGGTCACTAAGTAGGAAGTAGATTCAATTTCCTTCCATCATTAAAGAACGCTTTACCTTCCCTAAAGGCCTGTAAAATCATTAGGTTTTGCCCTGGGGGATATATTTCAGACCTGGGGAGGAGAAGAAATTTCTTGGAGATAATCTAAGCCTCAAGCCCCACAGAACCTCCCAGGGCATATTTGGGTTCCCAATAGCCCCTAGAATGCTGTATGTCCTTATTCTTGACAGACACTGTCATTCTTAAGTGGACTATTAAGTTGAGAGGAAGAGGAAAGCAGCACAGACTTCATGGAACAAAGTGATGAGGTAGTCAGACAAAAAAGTGAATAAAATGAAAGGAAGAAAATGACTACATACTCTAGTGAAAATGTATAGAAAGGCACGCTTCCTCTTCAAGCATCAGGCAGAGGCAAAGCAGGATGCTATGAGCAATGGAGCACTTTGTACAGTGCATAGTACCCACTTCTCTTTATCCTTATTTTCTCTTTTCATCATACTTTCTCTCTTTTAACCTGCTCTTACCTGAATGGGGAAGTATAAAAGATGGACTACTTGAGAGTGAATTTTCCTGTATCACTCATTACCATCAAGTTGAAACTGACTTCTAGGTGGCCCACCAGTGAGTTTTTGGAGGCTATAAATGGCATGGAAGAAGTTAATCCACCTTTTCTCTATAGACCTCTTGGTGGATCTGAATCCCTGGAAAAAGCAACATTTATAGTCTCTCTCTGTTTATGCTCTACATTTGTGAGAACAGATGCAAGGGAGTCATTGCAGCTGGTTTTAATGTGGATAGTATAAGAGTTAACTGTGTCATTAGCCCACATGTGAGAGGGTAAGAGGATTGTGGAGCACATTTCGGCAATAACCTATGAAGTAGGTCATCTATTTCTATAATAAATAAAATCTCAACCAAGTGTGCCTTTTATGGAACCCTCAGTCTGTTGTGGACATAATCATGGTATTTCTTATATTCTCTGACCATGTCTTTCACTCTTGGAAACATCCTCCAAAAATCCAACTTAACTCAGCACCACTATTCACTTTCACATTCCTTTATCCACCACCCATTCTCCAATGTAATAGACCCAGGAGACCCACCCTGGACTGTGATACAATTTAGTCCTTACCAGTTCACTGTTAAGATAGCGTTGTTGTCCACAGTGAGGGGCAAGTCCCCTTGAACATCCCACAGGACCAGGTAGATCCAAAGAAGGCTCTGGGTCTTCACCAACGACATGCTTGAGGTCAGAGAATGAAGAAGGTCTTCCTGATGGGTAAGTAAGTATCCACCAAGTGAACTGCTATATTCACAACCTCCTGAGACCTGGTTCTTCACCTTTCACTCTGAGGGAGAAACCCCCTATTTGTCCAGATTCCTCACCTTTCTGGTCATTCTTGTGTTGAGAGTCAAAAGGAAACTCTCTACTGATCACCCAGTTATATGGAGTTCTGAGCTCTGTTTGTCAAGCTAAGTCTTGATTGCAGCAGCAAGCAAGAGACAGACAGGCGAGGGCAGCAATGATAGGTTCAGATTGTAGCGAGGGATTAGCAAACCACACAAATCTGATTTTCCTAATGAAAGCCTCAATCAGCCAAGCCTACACATACATAATGATTAAAAGCTTCATGCATCTTCTTTCTTTAATGGAAATAGCACAGCTAGGCATTTGTCCAGCTGCAGAACACCATAGAACTACAGAAGCCTTTTGGCTTTGCAGGCCGGAGCCACTGGTTCTTCCTTTTTTCCAAGAATTTGGTGGTTTTAGGTGATGTGTGGGGTATTTGGTCATTTCAGGTGAGTACACAATTATCAAAGCACATTTCCACCTGTAGAGGAAACCTGGATAGTTTGTCATCCAGACCCGCTTTCTCTGCATCGTGACTGTAATGTTTTCTCAGGCTTCCTTCTGGCTAAATTGTGAGTTGGTGTCAGCTAGCACAGGATTTGCTGAATCTTCTCAAACCAGGCCTAGATTCTGGTTCTAGCCACCCAAAATTGGCACCACTAACACCCACAGGTATACCAGTGCTACTTCAGAATAGTGACCTGAAAAGCAAACTGACCAATGATTCCAGTATTTCATGCTAAGGATTAGGATTTAGGATTTCTTTCAGACTGAGGGCTTAGAGAATAATGCATGATATGTTTGAGGATCATTTCCATTTGAAAACCTTTCACTGAAAACTTTCTTTGAAGTTTGAAATCACCAGAAATCTGTCTTATGTGAGATTTTACTAATAGTATTTTCATCATTCTGATAAAAGCACTAATTAATAATTCATTAAGTTTGCTATGAAGTATGTGTATCACTTAAAAATGAATAAGTTGTACTGCTAACCCAAAAGCTGAGTTTCTCTGTTGATTTGGATCCACAAGCTTCTTCAAATAGTAAGAGCAACACCTCCTGTTTGATTTAGAACCTTGGGAAACCCATTGCAGGATCAGTTATGATTCAGAACCAAGTGGCAATTAACACATTACATATAATGTTGTTGTTGTTAAGTGCCGTCGAGTTGCAGGCGACTCATAACGACCCTATGAAGGAGAGTCCTCGATGCGTGGGTGCCTTTCATCCTCTCTCCAGGTTCATAGGGTTTCCGGAGGCAAGCTATTATGGAAGTGGATGCCACTCCTCCTTCCAAGATTGTTTGAATCAGGGAGCTCCACCCCACTCTCTGTCCACATTGGGTAGCCAACCATTAATGCATTTGACACATCAGTGTCACAGTGTTCAACCTCACAACAACCAAAAGTGACCATGTATGGTAACTTGTACACCAGGGCTATATGACCTAGAGGAATGTCTGAACAAAAACAATGAAAGACTGCCCGAGGGCGCTTTTGGTCTTGAAGCCCTCTGCTGCCACCTTAAACCCTAGGTCAAGCCTGGCTTGCCTGGCTCCTGGAGGCAGAGTAGTCCTTAGCATCTGAAAACTGCAACAACACCCGCCCAAACAGCACCATGCTCTTTCTGGCAACCGGGCCATAGCAACCCTGGGCAGAGCCTTACATATAATACTATAGTAATTAATACAAAATTATGTGATAGTTATCTAGAAAAAAGATTCCAAAACAAAAACCCACTCAAAATTGAATTAATAAACAACATCATGAATAATGGTGATAAAATTAATGTGAATAAGAATTTCATTTTACTTAGATCTACAATCAAAGCCCATGGAAGCACCTGTCAAGAAATCAAATGATATATTGCAATGGGCAAATCTGCTGCCAAGGCCTCTTAAAAGAGCTAAAGTACAAAGATGTTACTCTAAAGACTAAGTTACCCCTGGCCTTAATACTTTTAATTGCTTCATTACGTTAAGAGTTGGACGATGAATAAGAAATATCAAAGAAGAATAGATGCTTATCTATTCTGGTGTTAACAAACAATACTGAATATATTTTGAAAGACCAAAACAACAAATAAATCTGTTTCTGAAGAAGAGCAGCCAGAGTAGTCTTTGGAGACAAATATGGTAAGACTTTATCTTACAAACTCTGAGCAAGCTATCAGGACAGGACGGTTCCTGGAGAAGGATATTATGTTCTAAAAAGCTGAGGGACAAAAAAAAAAAAAAAGGAAAAACTGCAACAAGTTAGATTGACCCAGTGATTGAAACAATGGGCTCAAGCACAGCAGAGATTGTGAGGAAGGTGCAGGATTAGGAGTATGTTTTGTTGTACATGGGATGATCCTAAGTCAGAGCCACCTCAACAGAACCTAGCAGCAAAAATCTAGGACAGCATTATTTGGCATTCCTAAAATAATATATTGTTGTTGATTGCCATTGAGTCAAGCATGGCTAGTAATGACCCTATGAAGGTGTCTTGGCACAGCTGGACATCCTGAGTGTTATCATAGTGCTTAGTTTTTCAGATTCAAAATGATAGAGAAGGTGAATCTCCAACTCACATCTTTTTAGACTAAAAAGCACTATTCATATGTTAACTCCTTGCATTTTCCTTTTCTATAAAAGGAAAATGTTGCTTTTCGCTTTTCTGAAAAAAACTTTAGAGACAGACATGAAATAAGAACTTAGCTAACATTAAGTATTTCATATCACCTGTCAATACACACCACCCAACAAGGCCGGAAGAGGAAAACAGAGTCCATATGGGGACAATGAAAGTCTGTATATAATTTTTGTCACTTAAACATGATGCTACAAATAACTAAAGCTTCAGGTTTCCCCCAGCAAAATAAGAATAAGGGCATTTACTTGTATGTACCATGTTTGACTCAGAGTTTGGCATTCAAAAGATGCTCTATTAATGACAATTCATACGCCAGTTATACACAGATCTTTTCAGGGATCCAGCCTTCTTTTGTGTTCTTTGCAAAATGATTTAGTGGTTTAAAGCAGATTGTCAGAGGGACACAAAAGAACCAAATGTACTCATTTCCTGTTTGCAGGGCTTAAGATCAAAGGCAGAGATGACTGTGAAATGTTTACATTGAACTGATTTGGGAAAGTCTGCAGATTTCCTGCATGTGAGTGAACGATTAAATTTTTCTACTATTACTGTATACTATTACATTATTCTGCTATTACTATATACATTATTATTACTGTATTATATGCAGTATTATATTATTCTACTATTACTATATACTATTTTGCTATTACAAGGCGTACAATGAACGACTGTGAAATACTACAAGTTACTATGTTAGTTTAATTTCTGGGGTTGTTTTGGTTTTTTTTGTTGGTTTGTATTGGGTATTTCTTTTTTTTTGTCCTTTGTTTGACAGTTTATTAAATACACTGCATTTGTTCTTAACTCTACAAATTTTAAAATCATTCACACAAGGACTTAGTAAAAACATATTTTACAGAAAATCATCTGTAAAACTAAAATGAAAATAAGAATGAATGCATTGCATGCATATTATATGAACTGCTGAAATGTTAGGATTATTTTCCTTTAGTCTACAGATGTTCAATGGGTATGTGCACAGGTGGTGTGGCCTGATGCTACCACAACACTTAAGGACATAACTGTGACTGGAGAGATGGAACCACAGAGCTGTGGATGAATAATGTCTAATAAAAACAATTCAATCTATTTAAGCTTTTATCCTTATACTTTTCTTTCTTCTAGAGGCCATTGGGTTAGATTGTTGTTCTTTTTCTATTTGATGAAGATATTGAGTTAGATCATTTATTTTGATTCTTTCTGGTTTGTTTGTTGTTGTTGTTGTTTAAATGTATTTGTCTATTAGCTTCAACCCAAAGGCTTTGGTATGTTGTGTTTTCATCATTATTTCTATCAAGGAACAGTTTAATTTCATTCTTTCTTTCTTCTATAATCCAAACATGTTCTAACAACGTTGATGGCTTTATACGCTTTATCATCTTGTGGTTAATTTCTAGTTTTATGGCACAGTGTTCTGAGAAGGTACATTGTATTATTTCAATGTTTGTTTAATTTTTTGAGGATTGCTGTGTGCCCTTATATGTGAAACACTCTGGAGAATATACCTTGTACACTTGAGAAGAAAATGAATTGAGTTTTAGTTGGGTGCAGTACTCAGAATACATCAACAAGGTCAAGTTAGCTGACTGTATAATTTAGGTCCTCTGAATATTTCTCAAGTTTCTTTTGAGTTGACCTATCCTTTGGCAAGAGTGGTGTGTTAAAGTCTTCCACCACTATTGTGGTGCTGTCTATTTCTTTCTTCAGTTCTGTAACTGCTATTTTAGGTAATTAGGAAGTCTATGGACCAAATGGCAGCATCAGGATGGACAGTGAAGAGATTGAGATTGTTCACAGCTTTAGTTTGCTTGGCTCCACAGTCAACAGTCTTGGCACCAGTAGCCAGGAAATTAAAAGGCGAATTGCCATGGGAAAGTCTGCTGTTAGGGACCTCTCTAAAGTACTCAAGAGCAACGGTGTCTCTCTGGAGACTAAGGTGCGCCTGATACAGATCATGGTCTTTGCAATCACTTGTTATGCATCAGAGATTTGGACAATGATTAAGGAGGATAGATGGAGAATTGATGCCTTTGAGTTGTGGTGCTGGAGAAGAGTATTGAATGTACCCTGGACTGCCAAGAAAACAAACAGATTCATGCTGGAGAGGGTTAAACCACTCAACTCCTTGGAGGCAAGGATTCCAGGGCTTTGTCTGACATACTTTGGACATGTTGTAAGGAGAGACAGGTCCTTGGAGAGGGACATCACTCTTGGGAGGGTGGAGGGACAGCGCAGGAAGGGAAGAGCCTCTATGAGGTGGATTGATTCAGTGACTGGGGTAATCGGAATGGGTGTGTCAGAGGCAATGCGATTGGCACAGGATAGAGCAGGGTTTAGGGTTGTTGTACATAGGGTTGCTATGAGTCGCAAATGACTCGACGGCACATAACAACAACAACAACAACAAACATTCCCACACTTCCCTTTGAAATCTTTTGTTCAGCTCCTTACTATCTTTTTTTTTAAATTATATTTTATTAATTTTCATAAACATTTACAGAGATTTTGGGCTTCCACTCATTCATTGTTGCACTATTCTCTCTACCCTCCTCCCAGTTTGTTCTTGTCCAAATGCCACAGTGCTTGTCAAAGCCAGTTCTGATTAATCTTCTTTGTCAGTGTGTCCTTTGCCATTCGCTATCACTCCTCCCTGAGAGAGACTTCACCCTGAGTCATAAGGAAAAGGGGATGGCGTATTCTCTTAGCTACTTCCTGCTGAAAAGGGACGCTGTGGGTTTCAGGGTGAAGATCTTCTCTCACTACTCCTTACTATCTTGATTTATTCCCCCTTTAGTTTGATTTCTTAGCATTCTACTGCAATAATTAGAGTCTCTTCTGTCATCCATCTTGTCCTAGTCTATAATATAAAGAAATTGCCAAATACAGCCAGAAATGCACACTCTGAAAAGGATAAAAATGATGAATTAATTGTATCCTCTAAAGATTAAATCTCTGTAGTCATAAGAAACTTTTTACAACAGGGTAAAAAAGAAAACCCAATGACTGGTAACAAACATTTGGCCACACTACCATCTCAGACAAGAGTCTCATCACATAAGTTTACAGAATCCTACAGGGCCTCCAGAAAAGACTGATGACCCAATTGCAAAATGGGCAAAAGACATGGAAAAGACTTTTCACAGAGGAGGACATTTGTATGGTCAACAGACACTTGAAGAAATGCTCAAAATCACTGCCAATAAGAGGTGCAAATCAAAATCGCAATGAGATATCATCTTGCCCCAGTTGCAGTGGCAAAGTTTAGTAGGGCAGCAAATAAATGTTGGCGAGGATGTGGTGAGATAGGAACTCTTATCCATCATCGGTGGGATGTAAAATGGTACAACCACTTTGGAAGGCAGTTTGGCATTTCCTCAAAAAGCTGAACATAGACATTCTATATGAGCTAGCTATTCAGCTTTCCACTGCTTGGAATATACCCTGAGAAAATGAGAACTGAGGCACAAACAGACTTGTACACCAATATTCAGATCAGCATCATTCACTATAGCAAGGACATGGAAACAGCACAAATGCCCAACCACTTAGAATGGATTGAGAATTATGGTACATTCCCACAGTGGAATACTATGCTGGATGCAAGAACAATGCTTTTTTAAAAATTACTATCTAACATGGGAGAGACAGGAGTGCATTATGCTAAATGAAATAACTCGGTTACATAAGGACAAATACTGTATAAGACCACTTTTGTAGAATGAGTATGAGGATCTAAGCAGGGGGGACTTAATCACAGGGTCACACAGTTTTATGAGTGGAGGGAGGAGGGGTAAAGGGAATGGGAAAGATTTGGTGTGAAAAACATACACAAACTTCATAAACTTTGTATGTTAACCACTATAAAAAAAATGGGAAAAAAGAAAAAGAAAAGAAAAAAAATCCCTGCCCTTATCCTTTCTTCTAGATGTTGTGAGATAAGCGTGTTGTTCTTCCTCTATTTGTTCGAACTATTAAGTTGTTAACTTTTTCTTCTTCTTTTTAACATGTTTACCTATTTCTATAAACTATTCCCTAAAGAATTCTTTATCTGTAATCTAGAATTTTCAGTTGTTTTGAGGAAATTTTTAAATTTCACGTTTTATTTCTTCTAAAACCCAATAGTGCTCAAGTAGGATGTTATTTAGCTTTCATGTGAATGAGTGGAGTTTTGTCCCTTATCCTTTTGTCATTAATTTCTAATTTTATCGCATTGTGGTCTGAGAAGACATATTATTTCAATGTTACTGTTTTTTAATTTAGTGAAGCTTAATTTGTGTCCTAATACAGAGTTAATTCTGAATAGTGTTTCATATGCATTTGAAAAGAAAGTAAATTGTGTTTTCTCGGATGCAGTATCCTGAATACATCTATGATTCATCTGTTATTAATTATGATTAATCTATATAGTTTCGTTCTTTGATATGTTTGTTGAGTTTCTTTCAAGTTGACCTATCCTTTGGTGTGAATGCTGTGTTAAAATCTCCTGCCACTATTGTGGCACTGTGGTGCTATTATTTCTTTCTTCAAGTCTGTTGACTATTGTTTTATATATTTTGCAGGTCTACCATTTGATAGGTGTTGACCAAGGTAATGCCCTCTCGATCTGTTGTGCCTTGCATTTTCTTTTAGTTCTTTCATGCTAAAGTCCTTTTTATAAAAGATTAGTATTGTCACTCCTGTTTTTTGTGGGTGCCATTTGCCAAGTATACATTTTTCCACACTTTGGGTTTTATCTATGTTTCTACTAATTTCTTTGTGTCTCTTGTAGTCAACATTTTGATGGTCTTTTTGTTTGTTGTGGGTTTTTTTTGTTGTTTGGTTTTTAATCCATTCTGCTACTCATTTTATCTTTACTGATGTATTTAAGCCATTCACATTAAGTATGATTATTAACAGGACAAATTTTATCCCTGTCATTTTGCTGTTTCTTTTTCTGTTGTTTCTGGTTATTATGCTCTATTCACTTTTCTTTAATGTCTCATAGTGGAAGACTTCCTTTAGCATGTCTAGTAGTGTTGATCTTGTTTTCACTAATTTCTTAAGTTCCTTCTTTTCTGCAAATGACTTAATTTATCCTTCGTATTTGATGGACAGCTTTTCTGAGTATAGGATCATTGGCTGGTAATTGTTTCTTTCAAACTTCTATATATGTTGCCCTATTGTCTTCTTGCTCATGTGGTTTCTACTGAGAAATCAAACATTAATCTAATTGATTCTCCTTTGTAGGTGCCTCTTAGTTTTTCTCAGGCTGCTTTTAGTATTCTACTCTTATCTTTGATTTTAGAGAATCTGACTTTGAAAAGTTTTCTTTTTTTCTTTTCTCCATTTAGTCTGGGGTTCACTGAGCTTCTTGAATGTGGATTTCCTTGTTTTTCATGATATCTGCAGAATTTTCTAGTGCTTCATCTATAATTTTCTTCTTGTTAATGTTTTATTTCCTTCTCCTCTCTATTTTTTATTATTACTAAATTTTATTAGTTTTAATGAACATTTACAGAGATTTTGGATTTTCATTCATTCATTGTTGTACTAGTGTGTTCTCATTGAGATTCTTGTCTTCTAGCTTATAAATTTTATGTTCCATCTCTTCTGTTCTGCTTTTTTGTCCCTCCAACATGTTAGGCATTTCTGCCATTTGGTCTTGATATTCTTGGCTGTGGTTTCATACATTTCTCTTATTTCCAATTGTACATTGCCCCTTATTCTTCTGATAATTATTTGAATTCTTGCACCTCTTTATTTATGGTTTAAATTTATTTCTTCCACTATTTGCAATTTTTTTCTAAGTTGTTCACTTTCCTCTGCTTCATTATATATCTCCTGGCCCCCTATCTCTGGGCTATTCATTTATTTAGGGCTTCCATTCTGTCTTCCATCACTTTCACCTTCTTCAATAGCTGTTTATATGGCTCCAAATCAATATATGTAATTTCTGTCTGTGAGATAGTCATTGAGTCTGCAATGCTGTTGTGATTATGTGCTGTCGAGTTGCCTGTGACTCTTAGTAACCCTATGTACAACAACTCTGACCTTATCCAGTCTCACTAACTCCAACAAACTTAAAACTATTGCCTCAGTTATTGTGTCAATCCATCTCATCCAAAGTCTTCCTCTCCTTTGCTGTCCCTCCACCCTTTCAAGTGTTATGTCCTTCTCCAAAGACTGGTCCATCCTGGCCACATGGTCAAAGTATGTAAGATAAAGTTTCAAAATTCTTGCCTCCAGAGACAAACCTGATTTCACTCTCTTCAATTTTCACCCTCCCTATTTACTCTTTTCACAGTCCATAGTATGTTTCAACCCTCTTCTCCATCACCACAATCAATTCTTTTTCTGTTATCCCTAGCCATTATCAAGCTCTCTAATGCATAGCATGTATTTGAGAAGACCATGGCCTGGATCAGGTGCAACTTAGCCTTTAGACTGGCATTCTTGCTCCTCAGCACTCTGAAGAGATCTCTAAAAACACTTTCCCATTGCAATTCATCTTTTGACTCCCTGGCCGCTGGTGTCAAGATTGTGGAGCCTAGCAAGCTGAAAATGTTAACAACCTCAATCTCTACTCCATAAATTATGGTGCTGCCAATTGATCCAGTGGTGAGAATATTTGTTTTCTTTTCCTGTTTAATTTTTTTTATTGTTATATTAGTTTATTTACAAAATTCTAATATGTTGTTTTCCAGAACAGATAATATTTGTTTCCTTGATGTTTATCTTCAATCCATGTTGAAGACTACAGTCCTTGACCCTCTGAAGCAAACGCTTTAGGTGCTCTTAAATTTCAGAGGCAAGATTGAAGCATCTTCATAACATAGGTTGGTAATGAGTCTTCCTCCAATCCTAATGCCACACTCCTCCTCACAAAGTGTAGCCTCTCAAATGATCTATTTTGCATATAGATTGAAAAGGTATGGAGACAGGACACACCCCTGATGAATTCCTTTTCTAATTTTGAACCATATAGTGTTTCCTTGCTCTATTCTGATGACTGCTTCTTGGCCCAAGATAGGCTTCTCATGAGCATAATCAAGTGTTCTGGTATTTCCATTCTCCTCAAGTTTAGCCACAATTTGTTGTGATCTACACAGTAAAATGCCTTTGCATAGTCAATGAAGCATAGATAGACATTCCTCTGTTACTCTTTGCTTTCATCCAAGATCTATCTGACATTGACAATAAGGTCTTAGTCTCATGGTCTCTTCTAAATTCAGCTTGTATTTTTAGTAATTCTCTGTTAGTGTACTGTTGCAGTATTTTTTTCATAGTCTTCAGCAAGATTTTGCTTATGTGTGATATTGTTTGATACTTTCCACACTCTGTTGGATCACCTTCTTTAAGATAGGAATAAATATTCATCTCTTCAAGTTAGTTGGCCGGTCCTCCAGATTTGTTGGCACTACCTGATGAGCATGTCTAAGGCAGCGTTTGCTTGTTGAAATACGTCATTTGGCATGACGTCTTGTTTTGTTTTTGCCAATTCCTTCAGAGCAGTTTGATTACCATTGCCTTTTGATTGTAGGTTGTTTCATGAAATTCTTAAGTGTCAGTCAATTATTTTTTGTCTTGACTCTATATACTTTTCCCATCTTCTTTTGATGCTTCCTGGATCATTTAATATTCTTCCCAAAGCATCCTTAAGTATTGCAACTCGAGGCTTGAATTTGTTCTTCAGTTCCTTCAGCTTAAGAAATGTTGAGCAATTCAACCGTTTGGTTGTCTGACTCCAGCTGTTTTCACATTTCATTATAATACTTTGTTTTGTCTTCCAGTGCTGCCTTTGAAATCTTCTATTCAGCGTTTTAATTTCTTTATTTCTTCCCAACGATTTGGCTTTTCAGTGTGCTAATGACATCCTTCTTGATCTTTTCTTCCTCCATGTAATGACCTTTTGCATTCTTTGTGAATGATATGCTTGATATCCTCCCACAGATCCTCTGATCTTTGTTAATTAGTTTTCAAGGCCTCGAATCTGTTCCTAAGATGGCTTTGAAACTCATGTGGGATAGACTTAAGGTCAAATTTTGGTTCATGTGGATTAGATTTAACCTTCTTTAGCTCTAGTTTGAACTTGCTTATGAGTAGTTGATGGTCCCTTTCACAATCAGCACCTGGCCTAGTTTCCACAACTGCTATTTAGCGTCTTCCACAATTCTTTCCATAGGTGTAATCAGTCTGATTGCTGTGAATACCATTAGGTGAAATCCATGTGGATAGTCAGTGTTTATGTTTCTTATGAAAGATATTTGCAATGACTAAATAATTGATTGTACAGAATTTTATTATTCAACCTCAAAACTCATTTCTGTCACCAAGTGCATATTTTCCCACTACTGATCCTTTTTTCATGTTTCCAACTTTTGTATTCCAGTCACCCATAGTTATTATTATTAATGCATCTTGATTTCATGTTCGACCAATTTCTGACAGAAAAATTGGTAGAAATCATCTATTTTCTTCTTTTGGCTGTGGTAGTTGATCCTTATATTTGAACAACATGGTAGTCATCTTCTTCTTTGTATGTATATGGATATTATACTGTATCTCAAAACATTGTATTTCAAGATGAATTAAGGAATGGCTTTTTAAACTATGAGAATGACCCTGGTTTTTCCTTATCTTTGCATCTCCAGGATAGTAAATCATATGATTGTCTGATTCAAAACGTGCCAAGCCAACCAGTTTCATTTCTCTAATACCTACAATGTCAATATTTATACATTTCATTTCTTTCTTAATGTTGAATTTTCCTATGTTCATACTTCTCACATTCCACATTTCAGTCACTGGTTTCTGCACACAACTGTTCCTCTTCCTTTGTGTTTCCATAGTTGAGGTCTCAGTTTCAATTGCCATTTTTGCTAGTCTACTCTAAGTGTACTCTATCAAACATAAGTTTTCAAAGGTTTGTTATTTTGAAGTGGATGACAAGTCCTTCTTCCCAGTCTATTTAATTTGAATGTTCAGCTTTATAACAGTGTCTGAAAGACAAACATTTTATAGAAAGAGCTGATGAAATACATTTCCAAATTACTTCCAAGAAGTTTCATTTTGGTTTTTTTTCACAATGTTTGAGGCTGCTTGCTGTTTTCTTAACATTATATGAAGTTGTTTTTTTTGTTGTTGTTGTTGTTATGTGCCGTTGGGTCACTTGCGACTCATAGCGACCCTATGTACAACAGCCCTAAACCCTGCTCTATCCTGTGCCAATCTCACTGCCTCTGACACACGCACCTCGATTACCCCAGTCACTGAATCAATGCACCTCAGAGAGGGTCTTCCCCTCCTGCGCTGTCCCTCCACTCTGCCCAGCATGATGTCCCTCTTCAAAGACCTGTCTCTCCCTACAACATGTCCAAAGTATGTCAGGCGAAGTCCCAGAATCCTTATCTCCAAGGAGCAGCCTGGTTTAACCCTCTCTAGGATGAATCTATTTGTTTTCTTGGCAGTCCATGGTACATTCAGTACTCTTCTCCAGCACCACAGCTCAAAGGCGTCAATTCTCCTTCTATCCTCCCTA
>NW_006399984.1:788704-796862 GCF_000299155.1 Elephantulus edwardii
CGCAGGAGGGGAAGACCCTCTATGAGATGGATTGATTCGGTGACTGGGGTAATTGGGATGGGTGTGTCAGAGGCAGTGCGGTTGGCGCAGGATACAGCAGGGTTTAGGGCTGTTGTTCATAGGGTCGCTATGAGTCGGAAACGACTCGTCGGCACATAACAACAACAACAACATAGTTTTTTTATAATATTTCCTTGTTCGCCTTTTTATTTTAGTTTGTTCTGTTGTGACATTGTGCATTTCATCCTTTATTCAGATTATTTGTATCTTTTCCTTATTTTCCTTTGTTATTTTTGCTTCTGGTTTGACAATTTTATTGACCTTTTCACAGAACCAGCTCCTATTTCTGTTGATAGTTTCAATTGTTTTTCTGTTTTGTATTTCATTTATTTCTACTCTAATTTTTATAATTTCAATTTTGTTATAGCATTTCAGGTTTTCTTGCTGTTCTTTTTCAATTTAATGGCGATATTGGTTTAGAGAGCCAATGGTCATTCTTCCCTGACTTTTGGTGTGTTTGCTTATTGCTCTAAATTGATCTCTGAATATTGCTTTGGTTGTTTCCTAGAGGTTTTGGTAAGTAGTGTTTTCATTGTTATTTGTTTCAAGAAAGTTTTTTTTAAATTATTGTTTTTGTATGTGTACCATCAAATTGAATGTGACGGTTCAGAAGGAGATTGTCCTTTCTTCTCCAGCACAGCATCTGGTGGATTTGAACCATGTGCCTCTGGGATTGCAGTGTAGCTTCTTGCCACTAGGGCATCAGAGCTCCCTTCAAGAAACTTTTTAATTTCATTTTTTATTTCTTCTAGTACCCACTCATATTCAAGCAAGGTGTTTTATCCTTTTGTATTTACTTACAATTTTGTAGCATTTTGGTCTGAGAAGATGCTTTGTATAATTTCTATGTTTTTTAATTTATTGATGCTTACCTTGTGACCTAAATGTGATCTATTCTCAAGACTGATCCACACACTGGAAAAGAAGGTATACTATGTTTTCTTTGGCTGCATTAGCCTATAAATATCTATGAGATCGAGTTGCTTCATTGTGTGGTTTAATTCTTCACTATCTTAGTTGAGTTTTTTTTCTGGTAGTTCTTATCATTTCTTAAGAATGGTGTATTGAAGTTTCTAAGTACTATAGTACTGTTGTCTACTTACTTTGTCATTTTTGTTAACTATAGGTTTATGTATTTTGTAGGTCTTTCATTTGGTGCATAGATATTTATTATTGTTTTGTCCTCTTGTTCTATTGACTCTTTAAGCCTTATGTAATGACTTTCCCTGTCCTTTGTTATGGCTTTCCCATTAAGATTTATTTTTTCAGAGATTAATAGCACAACTCCTGCGTTTTATTTTCATGTTGCCATTTGCTTGGTATATTTTTCCTACTCTTTTATTTTTAGTCTTTCTTTATCTTCATTTTTCAGATGTGTCTCTTGTAGACAGCATACTCATGGATTTTGGGTGTTTTAATTCAATCTGCTACTCTTTCTTCAGTGGTGCATTTATTTAAACCATTCACATTCAGTGTGATTATTGAGAGACAAGGTTTTATTGCTCTCATTCTGTTGAGTTTTTTTGTGTGTTGTTGCTAGTTACTTTGGTCCATCCAGCTTTCTGTGACACCTCTGTAAGAAGGACGTCTCTCAGTGTTTCCTCCAACACTGGTCTTGGTTTTACAAACTATATTAGGTTCTGTTTTTCTGGGAATATCTTGATCTCTCCTTCATAAATATGAATATAAATAGAAATAGAAAACTATAACTATAAAACTATAGCTATAACTATAACTATATAAATATTTCACTTGGTACAGTACTCCTGGTTGACAATTGTGTTCTTTGTTTTGGATATATGTCACTCCACTCTCTTCTTGCTTACATGGCTTCTGCTGAGAAATCGTCAATTAGTCTTATCTACGCTCCCTTATAGGTTACTCTTTGTTTCTCCCTTGCTGCTTTCAGAATTCTTTCCTTATCTTTTGTTCTAGCAAATTTGACTATAATATGCCTTGGTATTTTTCCTTTAGGGCCCATTCTATATGGTGTTCTCTTAGCTTCTTGAATGTAAATTATCTTATTCCTCATTATGCCTGCGATATTTTCTTCTAGTAATTCTTCCACAATTTCTTCAGTGACTTTACTTGCTTCTTCCTGTTTTGGGACTCCAGTGGTGCACATATTTCTTTTGATGGTGTCCTCCATTATTCTTGGGCTTTCTTGGTTTCCCTTCCTTTTTGATTCTGCTTTTTGCTGTAGCAGATCAGTGGTGAAAATTTTATCTTCTATGTCACTAGTTCTGTCTTCCATCTCTCCAAGTCTGTTCCTGTATTCCTCCATCATGTTGACAGCATCTGAGACATTAGACCTTACATTTTGAATTGTGGTTTCTTGTTTATCCAGAGCCTCTAATTTTTTTTGTTTGTTTTTTATCTGCATTGTTTAGGATTTTTTTTTACTTCCTGTAATTCTTCAAGTTTGTCTTACACCCATATTCTATCATTGTTCTTTTGAATTCTTCATTATCTCTGGCACTCTAGAGCCCATTACTGAAGTCACTGTGTCAATCCCTCTTGTTGGAGTTCTTCTTCTCTTTCGATAACACAAAAATGTGTTAATACTGGTAAGCAATAAGCTCTACTTCCCTTCAGAAGGACAGCCAAGATACTTTTCAGTAACAAGGATGACAAGACTGCAATTCATGTATTCTAAATATACTATAAGACGAGATTAGTCCCTGAAGAATGACATCATGCTTGGTGAATTGGAGGTTCAACAAAAAGAGGATGGTTCACTACAAGATAGATTGACAGAAAATTCATTGATACTTTGTCACTTTTTGTGAGTGACATTTGCTTTGGGCTTGTGTTGGGTGTGACATAGCCTGCTTCTTTTGTGACATTGCTGTGATACAGTTTTTCATGCCTGAGGCAATGATAGGTTCTTGATTTGGGGTGACTACTCCAGAAGAGGGTGGGACAGGGAAGTTTCAGTTCAGTGCCTGTGAAATCACCCTTTTCTGTTTATAACTGTTGCAGACCAAAGTTTTCTGGACTAAATATAATTGTTTAGATGTGAGGAGGTGCAAGGCAGAGTTTAGAGGTGCAGGCTTGGGCACAGGCAAGGGATGCCGGCATGGGCGTGGGGTGCAGGCAAAGGGTGCAAGGCTTAGGGCATGAGACACATGTGCAGACTCTCATACCAGATGCAGGGCACTCACACATGCTCACCAGACCAGTATACACACAGGCTCTTGTTGATTTGGCATGTTAGGGTACCTTACTCAAATTCCAGCTTTCATGCTTGCTTTCAGCAGTCTTCTTCAGTGGCCCACTTTCAGTGGCCTACCACCCTTCCTCTGGTCCATCCTCACTCTGGTCCATCCTTGCTCTGGTCCATCCTCAATAGTTATCTTTATGAAGCTATTTATTAAATGCAGGCTTAAAGTGTTCCTTTTAAGGGAGAGGGCAGCTAACTCTACCAGTTCTCCTTTCTGATTATATACAGCAGTAAATTTTGTCCTTTCTATAATCCTTCAATTCCTCTCTCGTCTGCTGTGTAGCCCTGCAGAAATCTTACCTGAGTATATCCTTCTCCCACATCTTACAGTCTATTATCACCCTTGGCGTTTGGGAGCATCACCAGGCCCCACTAACTGATGCAGTTTCCCTCCAGGAGAGTTGGAGGCAGTTCCTCTTCAATTACTCAATGTGCTCTCTGTTGTCATCAGCTACCTGGGAAAGTTTGTCACATAAGTGCAGCTCACCACTCCTGAAGTCTATTATTGTCCTTGGTGGTCAACTGTATGACAATATTCCCTAATTGATTCCTTTTCTCTTCAATGAGATGTGGGCAGCTCCCTCTGCACTCTTCATTGCACCCTCTCTAGGTTTGTGCAACCTGGGTGGTGGTCTGACTCATTTAAATTCTTTTATTGTCCTGGGCACACCCTGTGAATAGCTTCCCTATGTGATTGAACTTATATTTAAGGAGGTGCAGACAGCTTCCTCCATGTTCTTCAATGCATTTTCTCTCCTTTTTGGACTTTTAATTGAAGATATTTACATTTAGAAGAAAGGCCAGACATAAGAGAGAGTAGAGAGACTTTGATTTTTGTTTTTCCATCACATTGGTCTCATATTCTCTTTTGCTTTACATGCTCAAACCCTTTCAAGTATCATATCTTGGTACTTGTTCCATTGCCTTTTCATTTTCTTTGACCATGGCAGTCATATAAGGAAAGAAATTATTTTTAAAAATTTTTAATTATATTTCCCTCTCACCCTAAGCTCTGTTCCAGGACTTGACATTAAAGGAAGCTGGAAAGTATGATCACTTGTGTTAATGTCTTGAGTCCAGGGGAGTGGAAGTAGGAGGCATGTGACAATGTAATTTGGGTATGTACTAGCAGAACTGTTAATTAACATACCCAGATATATGGATAAATGTAAAAGGGATGCTGATTTGAGGAGGTAAGAGTCATAAGGACATTTGATTTGTTGACTTGATACCATGTGGGGGTTAAAGCTGGATAAAGGGACCAATCCATCTGAAACACAGGAAGAAATGTTCTCTTAGTTTGCAGCTGATGTCTATTAACATCTAACCACAATAGCAGGAGGTGAGTTGATCAGAACCCAATGAGATGAAGATAAGATGTTCCAAGCTGATTGATTGTTGCAACCTGATGGATTGATCACACTGGGTTTTGCTTATGAATACAGATGCTTAAAGTTTCCAAACAGAAACAGAAGATTCTTGAGAGGAAGAAATATGCTTGTTTTTTTTTTTCACCTACAAGGTTGTTAGAAATGGGCAAATCACAAACTTCTTGTCTAAAATGGGGAAGATTAAGGTAAGCAGTTTCTCACTTACACACTTCCATGAATACAGTTATTGTATATTGTAAGGTGAAAGTTAATTCTTCAAATATAAATGTTAATGGCCAGAAAAATCAGGGAGTGGACTGTAGGATTACGGGTTTATGGTTCAAAATGGCTTCCTTAGCCTTTGACTTTGACTTCGTTATGTGGATGGGTGAGAATCTGTGAATAGGATGTGTTAGTCTATCCACCAGGAGGTTGGCTAGTCTCACCATTTAATTGAGCAGATCCTGAGGCAGATTTTGAAACCTCACCACCAACAAAAAAGAAACATGTATGCAGTGTGCACTTGTCAAGGTCAGAGATTCTTGTGCCAATCAGACCTACAGGAGATCAGAAACAGATGAAGCACAGAATCAGAGACCTGACATGAAATGGACCTGTCCTTGGAACTGTTACCCAGCAGAACCAGAGTTGTAAACTTTGCCCAAGTTTATTGGAAAACTGAGGTGAGAAGGGAAAGCCATATTTGGGAGAGGTAGGAGCTTTGTGGCCTAGGGGTAAGAAACTGTGCTGCAATCCCAAAAGCACCCTGTTTGACTCCACCAGAATGGGAAGTCTCTTCTTGTGTGATTAACTGCCTCTGAAAAGCTGCTGGAAGTTCAGCTATCAGTCAATTACAACTCAACACAACAACAGTAGCTTTGTAGCACTGTCCTAAAGTCATGGTGGGACTGAAAGATGATATTCCTGGAGCACATTTCAGCAGCTGTGCTGACTGAGTGTTTGTATTCTGTTATTAATCTGAAGGCTTTTGACTTACCTATTGAGCTCTTGCAGCAGATTTCAGACCTATTGTTTGTGGAACAATTGCATTCGGGAAGGTAAGCTATTTTTATTTAATTAACAATTACATTTAATTTAATATGTTTGGGCATTTTTTAAATTTAATTAACAATCAATATAAACTTATTGGTTGTTTTTATTTCATTAATAACAAGTTGTGCACTGGGAGGCTCTTATTTAAACCAACCAGGACCCAATGCACACACCTTTGTGATTAAAAATATGTTGGACCTTCTGGCCTGGGACCTTCAGGCCTGATGTGAAGACTGATTTGCTAAATTAACTAACTAATTAACTTGGCAGTTTGTTATATTTGGGGAGAACATTATTCTAATTGCTACAGTGTTTGTCAGTTTGCTATACTTAGACAACTTGTGGGTTCTTGTGATATTGAAAGCTATGCCACTGGTGAATAAAATGTTAGAAGGATAACCCATGGTGGACAAGTTTAGTAGAGATCTCAGATTACAACAGACTAGGAAGCAGGATTACCATTCACTTCTTAAATAACAGGCCTTTGAAAATCTATGAACAATAGAGGAGCCTGGATAGTGATAGTAGAGTAATGGTAGAGCAAAGATTGGAAGTCAGTTGAAATAAGGAAAAACAATTATAAACCTCACTTAATAACAAATGTGATAACTAGAAATATGAAAAAATTGGACATTGTTAAAAATGAAATGGAACTCATAAATGTTGACATACCAGACATTAATAAGGTTAGATTAACAAGCTTCTGCCATTTTGAATCAGATAATTATAAGCAATACTATGCAGGGAATGAAAAATAGAATGAAAAACAGTGTTGTCTTTAGTAAAAAAGTTAATTTCAATTTTATCCTGAAATATAATGTTTCAAATTATAGGATTTTATTGATATACATACAAGAAAGATCCCTGAACACTACTTTTATTTAAATTTATGCTTCGAAATCTAGAGCCAAAGAGGAAGAAATTGAGAATCTTTACCAAACCTTGTAGTCCAAAATTGACAAAACATGCAATTAGGATACATTAACAGGGGGGAGTTCCAAGATGGCGGCAGTGGTGGAAACAATGTAGCAGAGCTGCAGGAGCAGCAGACCACATGGAGGAGGGTCACCATGGCCTTCTACAGACCTCTGTTTATTGATAATTGAACAGTTGATGACTGGTCTTCAGTACAGATCAAGGCTCAACAGCAGGAGATCAAGGATTCCCAGGGAGGAATGGGTGATTCCTGCAGCTCCCAGCCCCCTGCTGCCTAGCCCATACCACTGCTGCAGCTCCATGAGGCTCCCACCACCGGACCCCAGGGATCCCCTCACCCAAGATGGACAGTAGGCACTCCCGCCCACGCCCGAGGCGGATGCAATGGAGCCGCCACACTGCAGCAGAGTGGACTGGTTCTGGGGAGAATTCTTGGAGCCAAGATGGCGGTGGTGAGAGACAGGTTGGCAGGATGGGGTTTCCCTGGGCAGACAAGAGAGAAAGATTACCAGTACAATGGATCCATGAGAATCTCTGTGAGCTATCTACGACTCAACGACATTTAACTGTGGCAGCACGTCCAAGACAGCAAATATCCTCAATGCACCACATCTTTTGATTTGCTGTCTGTCTTTGCCAAGAAGTGTTTAGACCTGGAGTGGGGAGTGTCTGTTCACTACTCTCAGGTCCCTTTCTCCACTTATAAAGGGGTAGGGCAGTGACGTCTACTTCAAATTACAGTATAACCACTTATGGGAGGGGTAATGGTGGTGGTAGCAGAACTGGGGATGCTGTCTCTGGCCACATGGTCTTCAGCGAGACACAGGGTCCAGACTTGGGGTGGGGGGGAATTTGGTGGGGGAGTGTGCCAGCCAGCCCCGAAGGTGTGTCGCCTGGTTCACGAGGGTTGCCATCCAGCCCTCAGGGTGGGCGGTTTGTTTGGCCCCCGGCAGGCGGCAGGTCAAGCCGTGCATTCAGCACCCTGTGGGGCAAGTCGGCCCTCGGGGTGAGCTCCTCAGACCTCAGATTGTACCATCCTATCCCTGGGTAGAAAAAACTGCTTAGGATACACAAAGAATCTTATCGAGGCTGCTTTCCTCCACCCTCTCCTCCAGTACACCCGTAAATAACACCCCCAAAGCCCTTCTGTTCGTAACTCACAAGTTTATTCTCTCTAGATTTGCTCCCTCTTCTATAGGTAACCTTAACATTGAGTTTTACTCCAGACCTGACCCTGAACCCAGTTCCAGAGACAAAAGGAAGCAAAGGAGAATGGAGCCTCAGGGTTCTGTCAGCCATCCCCACTAGACCCACCTGCAAAAACACTTTGCATTCCAGGGGGAGTAAATGTCAGGAAAACATCTAACAGAACAAGAAGGCAAGCAGCTTCAACCCAAGACCACCAGTAAGGTGATAAACACCCCTGTTAACTGGATGAAATATGTTTACGGCATTGAAGTCTATGGGGGAGAGAATAGTCTAAAAGTATTATATTTTAGGGCATTATTTTTATCGT
>NW_006399984.1:796962-800773 GCF_000299155.1 Elephantulus edwardii
CAGTGTTGCCCTGCTCTGTTCTGAGTACTGCCTCTTGGTCCAAGTATAGGTTTCGCATTAGCACGATTAAATGTTCTGGGATTCCCATTCTTCTCAGAGTAGGCCACAGTGTTAGGCTGTTTTTGTTGTGTCTTTGTAGTTTGTTGATAGTTCTTTATCTTTTTTAAAGTATTTATTGTCTCTTTTAAATTTTTACAGCATATTCTTCCCATTTAATTTTTTGTCACTCATTTATTTTTGCTCATTTTCCTCCCTACCACTCCTCCCTCAATTTATTTTTTCTCTGAAAAGAAAAAAAAATATTTGTTATACACTCCCCTGCCCTACTCCCAAGACCATACTATGCATTTCTTTTTCTGGAATCTTGTCATGAAAAGAATACCTAATCATATATTCCTTTTAAACAGTGCTCTACCTCATCAGCTTCAATGCAGTATACATTATTTATCAGCTCTTTTCTTAGGTTCTCCTCCAAAATGGGATGTTAGTCCCATTCTACAACAGTGGCATTATGCGGTATTTGTATTCTGTAACTGAAATATTTCACTCAGTATAATATCCTCCAGAGTCACCCATTTTGTATAATATTTCATTAATTCCTTGGTTTTGAGTGCAGCTTAGTATTCCATCGTGTGAATACATCACAACTTCTCTATCCATTCATTTGTTGATGGACACTTAGTTTGTTTCCAACTCTTTGCTATTGTGAACAAAGCAGCAGTAAACATTGGTGTGCATATATCTGCCTGGGTGTCAGTTCTGGTTTCTTTTTTTTTATCAATTTAGTTTGTTTATTTTTCATTTCAATGAACATCCACAGAGATTTTGGAATTCCATTCATTCATTGTTGCACCCTTCTCCCCGCAGTTCTGGTTTCTTTAGTATCTATTCCCAGTAGTGGAATTTATGCGTCAAATGGTATTTGTATTTGCAACTTTTTGAGAAAGTGCCATACATCCTTCCATAGTGGTTGTACCATTTTACGCTCCCACCCACAGTGAATAAGGGTTCCAGTTTCTCCACAACCTTGCCAGCATTTGTTGACTTTTGCTATTGTTACTGAGGTGAGATGATATCTCATATTTGTTTTGATTTTCATCTCTCTGAGAGCTAGGGATTTTTGAACATTTCTTTATGTGTTTGTTTGACATATGAATGTTTTCTTTGGTGAAGTGTCAATTTATATCCTCTGCCCATTTTGCAATTGGGTTATTCATCTTGTGGCACTCGAGTATTCTATAAATTCTAGGTATAAGTCCCTTATCACACATGTCATTGCCAAATATTTTTTCCCAATTTGTGGCTACCCTTTTTACCCTGTTGGAGAAGTTTTTGTATGTGCATAGGGATTTGATTCTTAAAAGGTCCCAATTATCTACTTTATCCTGTCCTTGTTGAAGGCTGTTCAGGATAATTGGAAGACTATCCATGTTGTATATTAGGACTTCTAGAGTTCTTCCAAGCTTTTCTCTAATGTAGTATACAGGTTTTACTCCTAGGTTCTTGATCAACTTTTTTTTGTGCTGGTTACCTTTATTTATTTTTTTAATTAAATTTTATTAGTTTTAATGAACATTTACAGAGATTTTGGGTTTTCATTCATTCATTGTTGCACTGTTTTCTCCACCCTCATCAACTTTTAATTGGGTTTTGTGTATGGATTGAAGGGGTGATCTTGCTTGAGTTTTCTAACAATAGTTTTCCAATTTTGCCAACAACATAGGTTAAAAAGGCTGTCCTTTCCCCATTGAACTGATTTCACCTCTTTGTAAAAAATCAGGTGATATCAGTAGAAGGGCTGACTTATGGGTGTTCAATTCTATTCCATTGATCTATGTGTATGTCATTGTACTATTACCTTCTTGTCTTGACCAGCACAACAGTGTAATGGGATTTGAAAGCAGGAAGTGAGATGACTCCCACATTGTTTCTCTTTTTAAGGAGAGCTTTACTTCTTCGGGTTTTCTTTCCATTTTAAAATGAAATTGGAGATTACCTTTTCCATCTCGTTGAAGAATGGGATGGATGTTTGTATTGAGATTGCAGTGACCGTGTAAATTGACTTTGATAGCATTGTCATCTGCACAATACTGAGTATTCCCATCCATGAGCAAGGTATGTTCTTCCACATCCTCAGATCTCTTTTTGTTTCTTGTAGTAGTGTTTTGTAATTTTCTTTGAATAGATACTATGTGCTTCTGGTTAGATTTACTCTCAAGTATTTAATCTTGTGATTAGTATTATTAAGGGTATTGTTTTTCTTAGCTCCAGCCCTGTATTCTCTTTGTCATTGTACAGAAATCCAATTGATTTTGTATGTTGATCTTATATCCCGTCACTTTGCTGAATTGGTCAACTATGCCCAGTAGTTTTCTTGCTGAGTCTTTAGGGTTTTCTAAGTATACTATCATATCATCTGCATAGAGAGATAATTTCACCTCCTCTTTGTAATTTGGATGCCTCTTATTTTCTTATCTTGTCTTATTGATATTCCTAATACTTCCAGTACAATATTGAATAGGAGAGGTGATAGTGGACATCCTTGCCTAGTTTCTGTTCTCAAAGGGAATGCCTTTTAACTCTCTCCATTGAGAACATTGTTGGCTCTCGGGTTTGTATATATACTTTTTACTATATTGAAGAAATTCCCCTCTAATCCTATTTTGTTGAGTGCTTTAATCAGGAAAGGGTGTTGGATTTTTTCAAAAGCCTTCTCTGAATTACTTGATAGGATCATGTGGTTCTTGTCCTTTGCTTTGTTAATATGATGAGTTACATTGTTTGTTGTTTTTATGTTTAACCATCCTTGCATGCCTGTTATGAATGCCACTTGGTCATAGTGAATTATTTTTTTGCTCCATCATTGGATTCTATTGACTGGGATTTTATACAGGATTTTTGCATCTATCAGATAGCTCATGAGAGATATTGGCCTGTAGTTTTCTATTATTGTGGTGTCTTTACCTGACTTTGGTATCAAGGATATGTTTGCTTCATGGAATGAGTCTGGGAGGATTCCATTTTTTCTATTTTCTGAAATAGTTTATGTTGAATTGATTAAAGTTCTTCTCTAAATGTTTGATGAAATTCTCTTATAAAACCATCTGGTCCAGGGCTTTCTTTGGCTGAAAGTTACATTATTATATTTTTCAATTTCTTCTTTTGTAATGGGTCTGTTCAGGTATTCAATTTCAGTTTGTGTCAATTTAGGTAGGTTGTGAATTTCTAAGTATTTGTCTATTTCCTCTAAGTTTTCATATTTGTTAAAGTATCTAACACTATTTTCGGGAATGGGCCCAAAAATATTGGAGGTGTCACTGGGCAAGGTCACCTCGGATAACAGCAAAAGGAGGCGTCTTCCAGGTGAGAACCAGCAAAACCCGGCCAGAGAGGGAGGGCAGGAGGCGTCACTGGGCAAGGTCACCTCGGATAACAGCAAAAGGAGGCGTCTTCCAGGTGAGAACCAGCAAAACCCGGCGGGCTCTCGGGCCACAGAAAGGAAAACATAATGTACACAGGAGTTCTACAGGACACGTCATCTTCCCTTGGAGACAGTACAACTAAACTTAAGAGACACTGGTCAAAAGAAAAATGTCAGCAGTCGGCGTTTTTGGAATCACAGAAGCCAAGAAAGCTTAAGATCATGGGTCGGACAATGGAAGATATTTTCTGAAGGGACTTGGCAAATGAGAAGGGTTATCCTGGTGGAGGGTGGAGCTGGGAAGTAAGTGGGTCAAGGCTCTGGGCTAAGGGTGGGGTCAACACTGTAACTAATGCTTAACTCCACAATAAGGGATTTATCTTTCACTGC
>NW_006399984.1:802468-813645 GCF_000299155.1 Elephantulus edwardii
TATTATATTTTAGGGCATTATTTTTATCGTAGGAGTATGCAATGAGGGTTGCAGAGTGGATTATATTTTGGGGTAGGGGGTGGGGTTTGGGGAGGTGCGGGGGGGGATTGTGTACCAATGAGTGAGTTTTTCTTTTGCTTTTCAAGGAGAGGAGCAAATGGGGGGAGGGGTTTGTGCAGGGAGAAGGGTGCAACAGTGAATGAATGGAATCCCAAAATCTCTGTAGATGTTCATTGAAATGAAAAATAAACAACGTAAATTAAAAAAAACAACAACACCCCTGTTGAGCATGAAGTCAGAGAGTCTGTACCCAATTCCCAAATGAGAAACCCACAAGTGAAAAAGACGGTTTGTTTAATCACCATTGGACTATGCTTACCATAGCCCTGAATCATCTGTTCCCCACTGGATCCTTTTTATTTCCCACAGCTGCTCCCCCCACCAACCAAATTGTGCAGCCTTGCAACTGCATCCCTGCAATTTTCATCCCTGCCGATCCTTACCCTTCTGCTCCCAACCCTCATCTTTGTGTATCCCAGCATGGTTTTCCCCATAAATTTTTTAAAAGATGCATTAATAAGAATTGGTGACCAGAATGCAAAAGTTGGAAACAGTGAAGAAGGAATAGTAGTTGGGAATATGGACTTAGTGATAGAAATGAGGTTGGAAATAGAACGAATAAATTTTTAAGACACTAACAATAACTTTTCAGAATGGCTACACAGTAAAGAAATTGTAGCAGAACTTAATATCGGCCATCAAAACTAGGCCAGGGTGAATTGTGAGTTAGATCACCAATTACTCATATGCAAGTTGAAATTGAGGCTGAAGAAAATGAAAATAAATCCACTGGACCAAGATATGATTTTGAATTTATTTTTTCTGAGTTTCAAGATCATCTTAAGAATAGGCTTGAGCCACTGAACACCACTGATCGAAGAGTTATGGCATGATATTGAGGATATTATCCATGAAGAAGGCAAAAAGTCATTCAAAAAAAGAAAATAAAGAAAACCCAAAATAGGTATCAGAAGAGACTCTGAAAAATTGCACTGGCATATCAAGAAGCCAAAACAAAGGGGAAATGTGCTGAAGTAAAAGAGCTGAACAGATTTCAAAGGGTAACTAGAGAGGACAAAGAAAAATATTTAATGGAATATCAAGAGAGGTGCAATTGGAAAATAAAAAGGAAAGAACTCACTCTACATTTTTCAAGCTGAGAGAACTGAAAAGAAAATTAAACCTCGCGTTTCAATGTTGAAAGATGTGAATAATATCACTAATATCATATACTAGCAAAATCCTGCTGAAAATTATCCAGAAACGACTGGAATAGTACATTGACAGAAAACTACCAGAAATAAAAGCTGGGTTTAGAAGAAGTGTGTCTCTATAAACACTATTGCCAATAATTATCTGTTAGATGTATCACGACAGCTAGAAAATACCACTAGAAGAATATCTGCCTGTTTTTCATTGACTGTGCAAAGGGCATTTAACTGTATGGATCACAACAAACTGTGGCTAATTCTGAGAAGAATAGAAATCCCAGAACACTTGATTGTGCTTATGTGAAAACTTTACTTGAACAAGGAGGCAGTAGTCAGAACAGAAGAAGGAGACACTGGATGGTTTAAAATCAGTAAAAGAGTGTGTCAGTGTCATATCCTGTGTCCGTATCTTTTCAGTCTGTATGCAGAAGAGATGATTCAGGAAGCTGAATTTTATGAGGAGTATTGTAGCATCAAAATTGGAGGAAAACTCATCAACAACCTACATTACACAGATAATACAACCTTGCTTGCTGACACTTAGGAGAACCTGAAATGCTTGCTGTAAAAGGTCAAGGAATATAGTCTTCAAAATGGATTGAAGCTCAACACTACGAAGGCAAAGATTCTTACCACTGGCCAACTGGCAGCACCATGACAGATGGAGAAGAGATTGCTCAGTTTGCTCAGCTCCACAATCAATACTCTTGGCACCAGCAGTCAGTAAATTAAAAGGATTGCATTAGGAAAATCTGTTGTTAATGGCCTCTGCAAAGTACTGAAAAACAATGATGTCAGTCTAGAAACTAAGGTGCACCTAATCCAGGCCATGGTCTGTGATTACTTGCTATGCATCAGAGAGCTGGACAATGACTAATGATTGCAGAAGAATCAATGTCTTCAGATTATGGTACTGGAGAAGAGTCTTGAACACACCATGGACCAGAAAGAAAACAAATAAGTGTATTTTGGATTAGGTGAAGCCCAAGTTTTCCTTGGAGGCTAGGATTTTGAAAATCCATCTCACATACTTTGGGTATACAGCCAGGAAGGGTCAGTCTTTGGGGAAGGAAATCATGCTCAGAAGGGTGTATGGAAAGTGCAGGAGAGGAAGACCCTAGATGAGAAAGATGAATACAGTAACTGATGTAATGGAGGTAGGTATGTCAGAAGCAATGAGACTGGCTCTGAACAGGCCACGTTTCAGAGCTCCTGTGCATAGGTTCACTATGGGTCACAGGCGATTCAACAGCACATAACAACAACAACGACGACATCATGTGCAATACATTGATTGACCCACAAAACATGGAGGGAATACACAGAATCACTATACCAAAAAGAACTGATTGACACTGAAAAATTTCAGGAATTACCCTAGAAACAGGAGCCAATGGTAATAAAAAAAAGGAGAAGCTACACTGAGGACATTGGCATAAAATAAGGCCCCAGGAATTGTTGTGATACCAATTGACTTGTTTCTCAACAGATGCAGCCTTGGATGTGCTCACCAGTCTATGCCAGAAAATTTGGAGGACAACTGTCTGGCCAACAAATTGGAAGATTTCCATATTTATTCCCAATCCCAAGAAAGGTGAACCAAATGAATATGAAAATTAATGAACAATATCATTACTATCATATGCAAGTGAAATACTGCTGAAGATCATTCAAAAGTGACTAGAACAGTACATAGATAAGGAACTTCCAGAAGTTCAAGTGTCACACCAACTCCAAGGGAGTCTGCGTGACAAAATCACCCGATTGAGGTGAAAACTTCAAGGAAGTCAGCCTCTTGGAACGTGTGCTTTCTCCATGATTGTTCTTGGCCTTTCTGTAATTTCTCTTCTACTGTCTCTTTGTGTTTTCTATGAGGGACAGAAGGAGAAGGTTGTGTCCTTTACACAAAGTGTTCCTACTAAAAGTTTGTTAGATGTTCCTAGGAAAGAACTAAATGGAGGTGATGGCTTTAATACACAAACATTACCTCCAGTTCTTTTAGCATTACTAAACTTCTCAAGAATAATAGATTTTAGGGGAATCCATGGATGCATTATAACAAGAAGAATCAATGGTGGAAATCCCAGAAGTGATCACCCTAGAGATTCCTAGATTTCTAGGGCTTATAAAAACTCCTTCAAAGAAAAAACCCAAACCCTTGCCCCCCACCATGAGAACACCAGGTGGAAGAATTGTTTATCTGTTAGGTAATGGTTGTTTGTGGCAGCCCCCTATTGGGAGAGGCCCTTACAGAATTCTAGAGCCTACAGATAAACCTCTTCCATATACTGGAGAATATGATGAATTTAATGCAAAACACCCTGATGGTTTTGTGTCTTGGGATATATTTTTCAAAAGGTTTGAAAGTGACCAGAGGGAAGATGTTATGAGAGGTATAGGTGGTAAAATAAATCATGAAACATGAGATTGGGATGATGAATTTAGGCGATATTATGACCCAAAACATCCTTTGTATGGACCTAAACCCCCTTATTGAGATAGTGATCACACCTGGAATAGTGGAAGTGTTGTTTTTTTGAATGGAGATAAATAATATTGTAAATTCAGCTAAAAATGTAAAATGTATCAGCTTAAATTTAAAATGTAATTTTTACTTTGTAACTTTGTAACTCAAACAAGTTGGAAAACAGGTTTGAAAACAGGTTTAAAAAAATGTTTAAGCGAAAAGCCATTGTCTACCAAGCTCTCCAATTACCAAGGAACCGTGACCATAAAGAATAGCTGTCCATGCTCTCCAGTTACCAAGGAACCATGACCATAAAGAATAGCTGTGTGCAAGAAAATAATGTAAACTTTATTCTTACTTTTTTTTTGCTATTGTTAAGCCCCTAATTGTAAATATGGGATATAAATGTATCATGCTAAATGCAATAATAAGGAGAATGAGAATAACTTAGAATTTAAATCATCAGATCACTTGACTGTGTGTCTTGTGTTCTTTCACCGTCCCTCCGCCGAACTTCTACCCATCTTCGTGTTCCCTCTTCGAGACCCTAGACCCCAGGCTTGCAGCCCCCGAGTGCAGCAGCCCACGGCATTTAAGGAGGATTTATAAGAGACCATTACACTATCATTACTGATGTCAGATGGATCCTGGCTGAAAGTAAAGAATACCAGAAGAATCTTTATTTATGCTTTGTTGACTATGAAAAGACATTTGAATGTGTGTATCATAAGAAATTGTGGTGATTTTTTTGGCGGGAGGAGGAGGGGGAAAGTCCCAGAGCACTTAATTATGCTTATGAGAAACCTATTCTTGGACCAGAAGGGTGTTGTGTGAACAAAGCAGGGGAACAAGTCATGATTTAAAATTAAGAAGAAAATGTGTCAGGTTTGTTTGTATTCTCTCTCCATTTCTATTCACTCTGTATGCTGTGAAAATAAATTGAGAAGCTGAACACTATCTAGAGTAACACGACAGCAGAATCAGAGGGAGACTCATCAATAACTGGTGTTATGCAGATGACACAACTTGGTTGCTAAAAGTGTGGAGGACTTCAAACATTTGTTGCAGAAGATCAAGAAATGTAGTCTGCAATATGGATTGTATCTCCATGTCAAGAAATCAAAGATTTTTACCATTGAACTGATATACAACATGATGGATGGAGAAAAGAGTAAAACTGTCTCCAACTTCATCTTACTTGGATCCACAATTAAAACCCTTTGTACCAGCAGTCAGGAAATCAGGAGATGCATTGCACGAGGAAGGTCTGAAGTTAGAGACCTCTCCAAATTACTGAGGAATAATTATGTCAGTTTGAGGACTAAGATGTGTCTGAGTTAGACCTTGGTCTTTATGACCACTTGCTATGAATCTGAGTACTGGACAATGAATAGGGATGACAGGAGTAGAATTGATGCTTTTGAGCTATGGTATTGGGGAAGAGTACTAAACATTCCATGTATGGCCAAGAGAACAAACAAATATGTCTTTGAGAGCATGCAGCTGGAGCATTCTTTGGATGCATGTTTTGAGCATGTTGTAAGTACGGGCTATTTCTTGGAGAAGGATGTGATGCTTGCAAGGGTGGAGGGTCAGTGAAGAAGAAGATCCTAAATCATGTAGATTGATATGGTGACTGCCACAATGGGCTCTTGTGTGTCAAAAAGTGTGAAGATGCTACAAGAGAGGACGGGGTTCAGATCTGTTGTTTATAGGGTCACTATGAGTCAGACTCAACTCAATGGCACCTAACAACAACATCTAATAGAGTAGTTGGATTGGGTGGGAATGAGTAGGAACAGTTGCAGAAGCATAAGAAACATGTCTGATCTTGTGGGAATTGGTTTTGAGTTGTGGATTTTGTTGGTGGAGGCAGTTCCCTTTGCAGAGTTGTTAAAGGTCAAATGGCACATACTCTTTTTACGTTATATGATTTCTCTCCATATCTGTTTTGTTCTCTTTACAAAGTTCCCTTTAATATGTTTTGGAGTACTGGATTTGTAACATTAACATTAACTATCTCACCTTTCATAAAACATAATTTTACTTTACTTTTATGTTATGTATGTTGTTGTTATTGTGTGCCGTCGAGTTGTTTGCAACTCATAGCGACCCTATATACAACAGCCCTAAACCCTGCTCTATCCTGTGCCAATCGCACTGCCTCTGACACCCACATCCTGATTGCCCCAGTCACTGAATGAATCCATCTCATAGAGGGTCTTCCCCTCTTGCGTCGTCCCTCCACCCTCTCAAGCATGATGTCCCTCTCCAAGGACCTGTCCCTCCTTGAAACCTGCCCAAAGTATGTCAGACAAAGCCCCAGAATCCTTGCCTCCAAGGAGTAGCTTGGTTTAACCCTCTCCAGGATGTATCTCTTTGTATTCTTAGAAGTCCATGGTACATTCAATATTCTTCTCCAGCACCTCAGCTCAAAGGCATAAATTCTCCTTCTGTCCTCCTTAGTTGTTGTCCAACTTTCTGGTGCATAACTAGTGACTGCAAAGACCATGGCTTGTATCAGGTGCACCTTAGTCTCCAGAGAGACACTGTTGCTCTTTAGTAAGTCAATTAAACTCTGTTCAGTCTTTTTGATCTTTTGTTCTTCTTGTCCTTGAGTCTTTATTTTTAACTAATATATCCTGCAACTAATTGATTCATTCTTCTGCCTGATTAAATCTGTTGATAAGTCCCTGTGTTGTGTTACTCATCTCGTTAATATCCATTTGCTGTGGTACTTCTGTTTTTAAGCCTTTTTTTCTCTGTTTTTGTATTATTTTCCTCACTTCTTTAAATAATTTTCCTTTAGATGTTTAATTATATTTAATGTTTCATTTTATTCTTTATTATATTAATAATTATTGGGTCCCTAGGAGTGAAATCTACTAAATATTTACTTTATTATATTTCTTTCTATTGTTATTCAGTCCTCCTTAGATGTGCTTCATTCTCACTGTCATGGTTATTTGGCTGAGGCATTATTATTTGTTTCTTGGTGTCTTGCTATATTCAGGAAAGAGAAATGGCATTTTTAATTTTTCAATTTCTCTTTTGGTTGTTTTTTTTGTTATAAGTCCCTGTGAGTTAAGTATTGCTCATAGTGATCCTATGAATTACAGATGTCAGAAAAGTCTCTGAATATTGCACTAGAGCTCCAAGAAGCCAAAGCAAAGGGGAAAAAAAGATGTTAAGAACCTAAACAGAAGACTTCAAAGGGCAGCTCAAGAAGACAAAACAAAGAATTAGAATGAAATGTACAAAGAGCTGGAGTTGGAAAATCAAAAGTGACAAACTCAGTTAGCATTTAAAAAAAATAACCATAATACCCATTTTTAAATTTTTTAAAGTATTGGTGTACTTACAAAGTTCACAAAGTTCATATACATAGTTTTTCCCACTGAATCTTTCCCCTTTCCTTTATCTACCCCTCCCTCTATTCATCAAGTTGTGTGACCTATGATTAAGCCCTCAGCCCTCCCCTGCTTAGATCTTCATACTCATTCTACAATAAAGCTGTACTTGTCATTATGAGAATGAGTTAGTTCCTTAGCAGAGTATTCTCCAGTTTCTCCCATGTTAGGGAATAATTTATAAAAACTGTTGCTCCTGCATGCTGCATGGTTTTCCACTGTGGGAATGTACCATAATGTCTCAATCCATTCCATGGTGTTGGGTATGTGGACTGTTTCCATGTTCTTGATATAGTGAATAATGAATATGCTATGAATATTGGTGTACAAATCTCTGTGCCTCAGTTCTCATTTTCTCAGGGTGTATTCCAAGCAGCTAGCTCATATGTAATTCCTATGTTCAGCTTTTCGAGGAAATGAAATGCCAAACTGCATTCCAGAGTGGTTGTACCATTTTACAAGCCCAGCAACAATGAATAAGAGTTCCTATCTCACAACATCCTCCCCAACATTCATTTGCTGCCCTACTAAACTTTGCCATTGTGACTGGGGCAAGATAATAACTCATTGTAATTTGGATTTGCACCTGTCTTATTGACAGTGGTTTTGAACATTTCTTCAAGTGTCTGTTGGCCATCTGAATGTCCTCTTCTGTGAAAAGTCTTTCCATGTCTTTTACCAATTTTTTAAATTGGATTGTTAGTATTTTTCTTCTAGAGGCATTTAAGATTCTGTAAATTTTCATTATGAGACTGTCTGTGATGGTACTATTTCCAAATGTTAGTTCCCAGTCAGTAGGTTTTCTTTTCACTCTTTAGGTCTCATTCATCAATTTCATCCTCTTCAGAGTGCGTATTTATGGCTGAATTTGGCAGTACCTTTAAACTACTGAGTAGGCTTTCTAAGCTTGATTCCAGTTTATCTCTTTAGAACTTTATGGTTTTAGCCTTTATTTCAAGGTCTCTAATCCACGTTGGGTTGATTTATGTATGGTGTGAGATGTGGATCCTGTTTCAGGTTTCTCCAGGCAGCAGTCCAATTTGGAAGCACCATTCGTTGAAGAGATTATCAATACCAAATTAGATAGATTTTTCTTTCTTTGTCGAATATAAGTTGACTGTAGGTAGATGGCTCCATTTCTGATTTCTCAATTCTGTTCCATTGGTATATGTGTCTGTAATTGTATCAGTACCATGCTGTCTTGCTTACTACAGCTGTGCAGTATTCTTTTAGTTTGGGGAGTGCTATCTCTCACACTACATTTTTGTTTTTCAGAAGTACTTTGCTTATTTGGGGTCTTTTTCCTTCGAAAATAAACTTGACAATTTCCCTTTATATCTCCTTGAAAAATGAATTAGGTATCTGCATTGGAATTGCACTGAATATGTATATTGCTTTTGGTAGGATTGTCATTTTAACAATGTTGAGTCTTCCTATTCATGAACAGAGAATATTTTTCCATTTCTGTAGGTCTTATATTGTCTCACAAAAAATGTTCTGTAGTTTTCTTTGTATTGGTCTTTTGTGTCTCTAGTTATGTTTACTCCCAAGTATCTTAAATTGTGCTTGCCTATTGCAAACGGTATTGCTTTCTTGGTTTCCTTCTCTGATTCCTCTATGTTGTTGTTGTTATGGGCATCAAGTAGCTTGCAACTCATAGTGACCATATGTATACAGGCATAAACTCTGTTCTGTCTTATACCAATCTCCTTGTCTCCAACTCACTCATCCCAATTATCCCAGTCACTTAATCAATCCACCTCCCAGAGGGTTTTCCCCTCCTGCGCCTGCCCTCCATCCTCCCAAGAATGATGTCCTTCTCCAAGGACTGGTCTCTCCTTACAACATGTCCAAAGTATGTCAGACGAAGCCTCAGAATCCTTGCCTCCAAGGAGCAGCCCAGTTTAACCCTTTCCAGGATGAATCTGTTTGTTTTCTTAGCAGTCCTTGGTACCCTCAATACTCTTCTCCAACACCAAAATTCAAAGGCATCAATTCTCCTTCTATCCTCCCTAGTCATTGTCCAACTCTCTGACATATAACAAGTGATTGCAAAGACCATGGCCTGTATCAGATTCACCTTAGTCTCCAGAGACACACCGTTGCTCTTCAGTACTCTAGAGAGGTCCCTAACAGCAGATTTTCCCATTGTGATATGTCTTTTAATTTCCTGGCTGCTGGTGCCAAGAGTGTTGATTGTGGAGCCAAGCAGACTAAAACTGCGAACAGTCTTAATCTCTTCATCATCATTGTTACGGTAGAAAAATCCCACTGATTATTTTATAATGATCTTGGATCCTGGCACTCTGTTTTGATTGAGGCTTGGATGTGGTCTGTTGCTTGCAATTGAGTGTGAGCTGATTGTATTTGGCCTCCTATTTGAAAAAGGGTTTTGGCACTCCTAAAAAAAGAAACGAGGTAGGAGGCATCTCACTCTATGATTTCAAATCCTACTACATTGTCGTGGTGGTCAAGACAGCATGGCACTGGTACAATGACAGACACTTAGATCAATGTAATGGAATGGAATTGAGAACCCAGAAATCAGCCCATCTACCTATGGTCAACTGATTTTTTACAAGAGATGAAATCAGTAAGAGGGGAAATTACAGCCTTTTTAACAAATAGTATTGACAAAATTGGAAAACTATCTGAAGAAAACTCAAGCAAGAACCACACCTCACTCCATACACAAAAAACAACTCAAAGTAGATCAAAGACCAAGGTCTAAACCCAAGGACTATAATCTTCATTAAAGAAAAGTTTGGAAGAACTCTAGAAGTCTTATTCCGCAATAGAAAAAGTCTTCCAAGCATCCTAAGAAAATCTACAATAAGGAGGGGATAAAATAGTTAAATGAAAACTTTTAAGAATCAAATCCCTATGCACATCCAAAAACTTCTCCAACAAGGTAAAAAGGGAAGCCACACACATGACAGATAAGGGACTTAATACTCGAGCATCACAACAAGATAAAGGTAAACAACTCACTTGCAAAATGGGCACAGGATATAAACAGACATGTCACCAAAGAAGACATTCAGATGACAAACAAACACATGAAGAAATCTTCAAAATCCCTAGTTCTAAGAGAGATGCATATCAAAACAACTATGAGACTATCTCACCCTAGTAAGAATAGGAAAATTTAACAGAGCAGCAAACAACAAATGTTGGCGAGGTTGTGGAGAACCTGGAACCCTTATTAAGTGTTGGTGGAAGTGTAAAATGATGCAACCTCTGTGGAAGGCAGTGTGGCACTTTCTCAAAAAGATGCAAATAGACCATTTGACTCAGCAATTCTACTACTGGAAAGATACCTTAAAGAGACCATATCTGCCACCCAAGCAGATATATGCACACCCATGTTATTGGAGCTTTGTTCACAATAGCAAAGAGTTGGAAACAAACTAAGTGCCCATCAACAAACGAATGGATAGAGAAGTTATGGTATATTCACACAATGGAATACTATGCAGCATTGAAAAAACTAGGAACTCATGAAATATTCAAAATGGGTGACCCTGGAGGACATTATGCTGAGTGACACCTCTCGGTCACAGAGGGACGAATGCTGCATAATGCCACTGTTGTAGAATAGGACTGACCTTGAGGTTGGGGAGAGACTGAGGAAAGAGGGGATAAATAATGTATACGTCATTGAAACAGATGAGGGAGAGAACTATTTAAAAGGAATATATGATTAGGTATTATTATCATGACTGGAGTCCAGAATGAAAGCTGCATAGTGGAGTGGACCTGGCGGAAGGGATTGTATAACAATGAAATAATTTTTCTTTTAGTTTTCAAACAGAAGAGCAAATTGGTTGGGAGGGGTAGGCAGGGAGAAAATTGCAACAATTAATGAATGGAAATCCAAAGACTCTAAATTTTCATTAAAATTAATACCAATAACAATAATAATAATTGTTGTTGTTATGTTGTTGTTATGTGCCGTCGAGTCGTTTCCGAATCATAGTGACCCTATGCACAACAGCTCTAAACCCTGCTCTGTCCTGCGCCAACCGC
>NW_006399984.1:840467-841076 GCF_000299155.1 Elephantulus edwardii
TTCAATGCAATCCCAATACAAATACCAATTTAATTCTTCAATGAGATGGAAAAGGCAATCTCCAGCTTCATTTGGAATGGAAAGAAGCCACGAATGAGCAAAGCACTCCTTAAAAATAGAAAAATGGGGGACTCGGCACCTGTTCGTGGCGCTGCAGAGCCCGAACTCGGGCCTCTCGGCCATGTCAGCTGATGCCCACAGGTTGACAGCGGAGGAGCAGAACCAAGCAATACTTGATCTTACTGCAGCCAGATGGGCGGAATTAAGCACAAGGAATGTCATCTACAAAGAGTTCTCATTCAAAAATTTTAATCAGGCGTTTGGCTTCATGTCCCAAGTTGCCCTACAAGCAGAAAAGATGAATCATCACCCAGAATGGTTCAATGTGTACAATAAAGTTCAGATAACTCTCACCTCTCATGACTGTGGTGAACTGACCAAAAGGGATGTGAAACTGGCCCAGTTTATTGAAAAAGCAGCTGCTTCCATGTGACTTCTTCAAAAATGCATGTAAATTTAATATACATTTTAGCTAAAGCATATTTTGAAGTCAATTTACATAAACAAATTAAATTGTAATGTTAGTTTACCTTTATACCACATAAAATC
>NW_006399984.1:843966-864083 GCF_000299155.1 Elephantulus edwardii
GGGGGGAGGGGTTTGTGCGGGGAGAAGGGTGCAACAATGAATGAATGGAATTCCAAAATCTCTGTAGATGTTCATTGAAATGAAAAATAAACACACTAAATTTAAAAAAAATTAGTCTTAAACTCTTTTTATATCACCGTTACATCTGGGGCAATATTTAAATCTCAATTACTCTGATTATTGCAATTATGTGCTAGATTTCCGATGATCTAAAGTATGACTTTAAAAACTATGCAAAAGGTTGATTTTTAAAAATTGTATGATTATCTGTTTGAACTTACTATAATATTTAGTAGATAGTCTCAACCCTAAAGCTAAGTGCTATGTGTCTTAGAACAAACTATGACATGCTTAAGGAAATTTGCACCTCAATTATTTTTACTTTTAAAATATCTCAAATACAAAAGTCTGAACTAGTGAATTCCCTTAGTATTTTTATAGTTTTAAATGGACAAATCTGAAAATTAGAGACCATTTTTAGTGTAAGGCAATAGAAAGAGAAGATTGAAATAAGCTCTGACTAAATTTTCTTAGGTGCCATCAAATCAAGTAAAAGTTACAGTAACACTGTGAGTAACATATATGAACTCTGTCCTATCCTGTGCCATCCTCTTTATATCTTCATACTTGAACTCATTGTTGCAGTCACTATTATTCAAAAATGTCTTTTCTAGCCAAAATATTAATTTTTTGTCTTATGGTTAAGCAATTATTGTATTGAGTAGAGAGGATGCTATGTAGATTAGTGGGAATATGTGAATGGGACATGTTAGCCTACACAAGGATTGCTACTGTTCCACAAGAGGATTGGCTCTAGTGTTTCCAAGAAATTTAACAGCTCTAGCTACAGAAACAAATCTCCTGGTGCCATTGAGGAGACAACAAAAAAATAAACATGTCCTTCAATGTTCCAGCTACACACATGACAGCAGCTCCAATGATAGTAACAACCACAGCAGCAATACTTATGGCTGAACTGGAGACTTGACACGAGATAAAACTTTGAGGTTATGAGGAGAGCCAACACTGGCAGGATTGAGAATACTGTTGGGCAGTTTGGGGCATGGAGAGAGACAATGCTGGCTGGACTGAGAACTTTGTTGGACAATTAAGGGTTGGTGTGCGGAGACAGTATTGGCAGGACTGAGAAATTGGGAACCACTATCCTTAAGCCTCAAGACTTATGCACCTGTGTGCACATTTTGGGATCTGACTTGACTATATTCTGTTATTAATCAGAATTATAAACTTTTGACCTCTCCAATAAGGTTCTGTGTGGTCTATGAGATCTCACATCATATTTTGGACTCAGTAAAGCATTAAGATCAGTGTTGAGGTTAATAGAAAGAGGTATAGGAGCATGGGAGACATGTCTGACCTCATGGGAATTGGCTTTGTGTTATTGATGCTGTGAACAGAGACAGTTACCCTTTGTGAAGCTGATAAGCATCAGGTATGCCATCCCCTTGCTCTTTTTACACTGTATCAATCCATCTTGTTGAAGGTATTTCTCTTTTTCACTTACCTTCTATATTTATAAGTATGATGTACCTTTACCAGGAATAGCCTTTCCTAGTGACATGTGAGATGACTCTTCACCACTCTCATCTCTATGGAGCACTTCGGCTGCACTCTTTCCAAGATATATCTATTTGTTCTTTTGGCAGTTCATGGGATGTTCAGTTCTCATCTTCAATTCCACAATCAAAGGCACAATACTTCTGTTATCCTTATTCATTGCCCAACTTTTAGATGCATAGCAAGCAATTGAGAAGACCATGGTTTGAATTAGGCACACAACATTGCTCTCAGGAATTTGGAGAAAACTCTGACAGTGGGCTTTCCCAATGCAATACATCTCCTGATCACCTGCCTGCTGATGCAAAGGGTGTTGATTGTGGATCTGAGTAAGATTAAATCATTGACAATTCAATCTTTTTCTTCACCTATTATGATACTGCCTATCAGTCCAGTGGTGGGAATTTTTGTCTTTTTGATCTTGAGATGTAATATTTATTGATACTGTAGTCTTTGATCTTCAGTTTGATTGACTGAACATAGTAATTGAAGCTAAATTTATTCTACATTTTTCATGCTGTAATAGCCACATTTATTCCAGATTCATAACATATATTTAATGTATGATAATGACCTGAAGGGATAAATACCTGAAAGAAGATGGACTGAGTTAGAGAAAATTCCTTTGAGTAGAGAAGACAAATTGATTGTATCCTCCTAAATAAAATATTTACCTAAATTACAAAGCACAAATTTGAGAAACATATGTCATTGTACCAAAAGGAATTGGTGGATACAGAAGAATTTCATGAAACAAGATGTGTGCAAGAAACCATGGTGATGAAGGAAGAAGTTCAAACTGCTCTGAAAGAATTGGCAAAAAACAAGGCCCTAGGAATTGATGGTATACCGATTGATATATTTCAACAAACAGATACTGCCCTAGATGTGTTCATCAAGTTGTGCCAAGAAATCTGGAGGAAAACCACCTGGCTTACTGACTGGAAGGGATCTGTATTTGTTCCCATTCCAAAGAAAAGTGATCTGACAGTGTAGAAATTATTGAACAATATTATTAATATTACTTGCAAGCAAGATTCTACTGAAGATTAGCAAAAAATGACTGGAACAGCACATCAACAGAACCACCAGAAGTGCAACCTGGGTTTAGAAGAGGTCAGTGGTACTAGGGATATTGTAGCTAATGTTAGATGGATCTTGGCTGAAAGCAGGAAGTACCATTGGAGTGTCTATCTGTGTTTCGTTGATTATGCAAAGGCATTTGACTGTGTGGACCACAACAAACTGTGGATGACTCTGTGAAGAACAGAATCAGACAACACTTAATTGTGTTAATGTGACACCTGTACTTAGACCAGGAGGCAGTCAGCAGAGCAGAGTAAGGAAACACTGCATTGTTCAAAATTGGGAAGGGTGTGCATCAAGGATGTGTCCTATCTCCTTATCTTTTCAATCTATCTGCAGAACAGATTATCCAGGACGCTGGGCTCTATAAGGAGAAGTGTGGCATCAGAATTGGAGGTAGAGTCATCAACAATCTACACTACAACTCTACTTGCTGAAACTGAGGAGGACCTGAAGTGCTTGCTGCAGAAGGTCAAACACTGAAGCTTTCAATATGGATTGAAGCTCAACATCAAGAAAACAAAGATTCTCACCACTAGGCTGATTGGCAGCATCATGATAGATGACTAAGAGATTGAGATTGGCTTCGATCTATAATATGTACAACAGCCCTCAACCCTACTCTATCCCTTGTCAATTATATTGTCTCTGACACACTTATCCCCATTACCGCAGTGACTGAATCAATCCATCTCATTGAGGGTCTTCCTCTCCTGCGCTGTCCCTCCACTCTCCCAAGAATGACGTTCCTCTTCAAGCACTGGTCACTCCTTGCAAGATGTCCAAAGTATGTCAGACGAAACTTCAGAATCCTTGCCTCTAAGGAGCACTTGGTTTAACCCTCTCCAGGCTGAACTTGTTTGTTCTCCTAGCAGTCCATGGTATATTCAATACTCTTCTTCTGCACCAGAGTTCAAAGGCAACAACTCTCCTTCTATCAAACTAATCATTGCACAGCTCTCTGATGCATAGTAAGTAATTGCAAAAACCATGCCCTGTATCAGACACACCTTAGTCTCCAGACTGACATCATTGATCTTCAGTACTTTGGAGAAGTCTCTAATAGCAGACTTTCCCAATACAATATGTCTTTTAATTTCCTGCCTGCTGGTACAAAGAATGTTGATTGTGTAGCCAAGCAAACTAAAGCTGTTTACAATCTCAATCTCTTCAATATCCGTCATAATGCTGCCACTCGGCCAGTTGGGATAATCTTTGTTTTCTTGTTACGGAGGTTGCACAATTGAAACTATTAATAAATGAAGTGTAAGCATTCTTATTTATTTTCCTTTGCAAACAACCCAATGAACAACGAATCAAGACAAATATGAAACCTCAGGCCTCCAGATGGATAGTGAAACACAGCTGAGTTAAAATGATTGCAGAGACATGTGAGAGGAGGGTGGAGTTGGTACAGAAACTTAGAGATTTTAAAGAATTTCCTCTTGAGAGGAAGAACTCTGGTGGCTTAGTGGTAAGGAATTATGCTGCCAACCCAGGGTACATTGTTTAATATACTAGTTGCTCTCCAGGAGAAAGATGGGCAATATCCTTCTGTACCATTCACTACCTCTGAAAACCCCCAGAATAATCTACAGTTCTGTTCTGCTTGATGGTACACAGCAACATATTCTGGAGAACTCAGCTCATTGTGCTTACTTTGGAACAAAAGCAGATAACATCCTAAAGAACAGAAAATAGAAGCTAAACTTTGTTGTTGTTGTTATGTGCCGTCTAGTCTTTTCCGACTCATAGCGACCCTATGCACAACAGCCCTAAACCCTGCTCTATCCTGCGCCAACCGCACCGCCTCTGACACACCCATCCCGATTACCCCAGTCACTGAATCAATCCATCTCATAGAGGGTCTTCCCCTCCTGCGCTGTCCCTCCACCCTCCCAAGCATGATGTCCCTCTCCAAGGACCCGTCCCTCCTGGCAACATGTCCAAAGTATGTCAGACGAAGCCCCAGAATCCTTGTCTCCAAGGAGTAGCTTGGTTTAATCCTCTCCAAGATGAATCTGTTTGTTTTCCTGGCAGTCCATGGTACATTCAGTACTCTTCTCCAGCACCACAGCTCAAAAGCATCCACTCTCCTTCTGTCCTCCCTAGTCATTGTCCAACTCTCTGATGTATAACAAGCGATTGCAAAGACCATGGCCTGTATCAGGTGCACCTTAGTCTCCAGAGAGACACTGTTGCTCCGGAGTATCTTTGAGAGGTCCCTAACAGCAGACTTTCCCATCGCGATACGCTTTTTGATTTCCTGACTGCTGGTACCAAGAGTGTTGACTGTGGAGCCGAGCAAACTGAAGCTGTGAACACTCTCAATCTCTTCATCATCCATCCTGACGCTGCCAATTGGTCCAGTGGCGAGAATCTTTGTCTTCTTGACATTGAGCCTTAGTCCATACTGAAGGCTGCAGTCCTTGACCCTTCGCAGCAAGTGCATGAGGTCCTCCTCAGTTTCAGCAAGCAGGGTTGTGTCATCTGCATAACGGAGATTGTTAATAGATCTTCCACCAATCCTGAGGCCACAATTCTCCTCATAGAGCCCAGCTTCTCGGGTAATCTGCTCTGCATACATGTTGAAAAGGTATGGAGACAGGATGCATCCCTGGCGTACACCCTTCCCAATTTTGAACCATGCAGTGTTGCCCTGCTCTGTTCTCTTTATAGGTCATAGACATGGGAGAGAAAGGAGGAAGGCTACTGTTAATAGATAGGAATGTTCAATCTCCATGAGGTCAGAACTAGGAGTGCAAAAGGACTCAGATATACTGAGAACCAGAGCAGCATATCCATCATCCAGGGCAAGAAAAATATCTCAAACAAGCAACAACTGGCTCCCAGTCCATAAATGGGTGCCAGAAGAGAATTTGTACAATGTCACCTATAAAGAAAGGGGAGCCACTCCTCACCCTCTTGTTTCCTCACCACTTTGATCCTCAACCTGAAGAAAATTCTTACATGGAGGAGAAACTCAACCCCAAGAATGGAGCCTGCACTATGGTTCAGTATACCCTTAAAATAAGACACTCTAGTGAGAATCAATCAGAGTAAGCATGCAGAGTCTCAAAATGTCAAAGCATCTAAAAATTGTAGCAATGCATTTTTGTTGTTAGGTGCCTTTAGTTAACTCCAATTAATTAAGACTCTATCTATATACAACAGAATGATGTTGGACTGCATCCTGTATCATTCTCAAAATCACCAGATAAATATTTACAGATAAATCCTCAGAACTTTTTATTCATCCTAAGTGCAACAGTGTCCCCTAGTGGATTTATATCAACACAGGTATTATTAAGATGTGAGTGATACGATAATATCCATAAGCATAAAAGGAAGATGCTCAACATGCCTATTGTTCAAATATATGCTACTACATCTGGAACCAAAGAATAAGAAATTGAGAATTTTTACCAAATCTTGCAGGCTGAAATTGATAGAAAATACAGTCAAGATGTGTTAATGATAATTGGTCACTGGAACGTAACAGTGGGAAACTAGTTGGAAAATAAGAGTTTGATGATAAAAATGAGGCTGGAAATAGAATGATTGGATTTTGTGTTTATAATGATTTATTCATTAAAAACACTATTTTAAAAACATACAAGCAACAGTTTTACATATGGATCTCAACTGAGGGGCTGCATAGGAATCAGACTGACTATATGTGTTGAAGAAATTACTGGAAAAGCTCAAAATTGGCAGTCAAAACTAGGCCAGGTACAGACTGTGGATTAGATCATCAATTACTCATATGCAAATTTATATTGAGGCCAAAGAAAATGAAAATAAGTCCACAGAAACGAAAATATGTTCTTGAATACATTCCATCTGAATTTCAAGATCATCTTAGGACGAGGTTTAAAGCATTGATTGTCAATTATCAAAGAGTAATTGAGTGGATATCATCCATGAAGAAAGCAAAAGGTCACTACAAAAGCAGAGGAGACAGAAAAAATAAAAAACAAATGTCAGAAGAGACTCTAAAAATGGCACAAGAGCATTGAGAAGAAAAAACAAAAGGAGATATGGCAAAATAAAAGAACTGCACAGAAGTTTTCAAAGGATAGCTCGGGAAGACAAAGCAAAGTATTGGAATGAAATGTGCTGAGAGCTAGAATTGGAGGATAAAAAGGGAAGAACTTGTTCTGCATTTCTCAAACTGACAGAACTGAAAAACAAATTTAAAGCTCCTGTCACAATATTGAAAGATGCTATGGGCAATATATTGAATGACCCAGAAAGTGTCAAAAGAAGATGGAGGTAATACACAGAATCACTGTACCAAAAATTCTGATTGACACTGAAAAATTTCAGGAAGTACCATATGAACAGTAACAGGAAACAATGGTAATGAAGGAGGTAGTAGAAGCTACATTGAAGGCATTGGCAAAAAATAAGGCCTCACGAATCAGTGGGATACAAGGTGCCTTGTTTAAACTAACAGGTGCAGTCTTGAATGCACTCACCAGTCTATGTGGGGAAATGTAGAGGACAGCTGTCTGGCCAATGTATTGGAAGAGGCCCATACTTATTCTCACTTCTAAAAAAAGGTGATCAATTGAATGAATCGAACAACATGAGTAATATCACATGCAAGAAAAATACTGCTGAAGATCATTAAAAATTACTAGAACAATACATAGATAGGAAACTTTCAGAAGTTCAAGCAGAATTTAGAAGAAGCCATGGCACCGGGGATATCATTGCTGATGTCAGATGGATTCTGACTGAAAGTAAATAATATCAGAACATTGTCTATTTATGTTTTATTGACTACGTGTGGAACATGACACGTTATGGCTGACATTGAGAAGAATAAGAGACCAGACACTTAATTGTGTTCATGCAGAGCCTATACATAGACCAGGATGCTCTTATGTGAACAGAGCAGAAGAGCACTGCATGGTTTAAAGCTAAGAAAGAAATGTGTCTTGTTTGTATTCTGTCTCCATACTTATTCAGTCTGTATACTGAGCAAATTATCTAAGAAGCTGGACTCTATGAAGAAGAGTGTGGCAACAGGATTTTAGGAAGACTGATCAATTACCTGCATTTTGCAGATGACACAGCCTTGCTTGCTGAAAGTGAGGAGGACTTGAAGGAATCATAAACATAAAACACGATCCCCCATAAAACACACCCCAAACCTTCCCTTTAAGTGTTCATCAGAACTGCCACCCTTAAGGAGCAAGAATCCAGGCCCCTTCCAGCAGTCCCTTCCCCTCCCCCTGCAGGGTTTTATAGCCACATGTTTGAGCAGACTTCAACCCTAGGCAAAGGCTCAAGGACACCTGCTCTTGGGGGGAAAAGGGCAATTATGCACATCAAACATGATTTAAAAAAAAAATAAAAGACTCAAAAAAAACTTCCCTTTACTTGAGTATCAGCATTGCCTTGCCAAAGCAGCAAAAAGCCAAGTTCCCATAGTGGAGTCTTCCATGCCGCTGCCAGCAGTCCTTTCCTCTCCACCTGTGGGGTTTTAAAGCCAAAACTTTGAGCAGACTTCCACCCTAGGCAAACGCTCAAGAACACTGGCTCCTGGGGGGAACAGAGTAATCATACACATCTAACAGAATCCCAAAAACTTCCCTTTACTTGCCCATCAGGACTGCCATCACACAGCAGCAAAAAGCCAAGCTCCCAGAGTGGAGTCTTACAGGCCCCTGCCAGCATTCCGCACCCCTGCCCCTGCAGAGTTTTAAAGCAACACCTTTGAGCAGACTTCCACCCTAGGCAAAGGCTCAAGGACACCCACTCTTGGAAGGAAAAGTGTAATAATCAATCATACACATCAAACATGATCCCAAAAAACACCACCCCAAAAACTTTTATTTCTTTTTCCATCAGGACAGTCATCCCAAAGCAGCAATAAGCCAAGTTCCCAGAGTGGAGTCTTCTACATCTCTGCCAACAGTTCCTTCCATCCCCCCTTGACAGCAGTCCCCTCCCCTCCACCTGTGAGGTTTTAAAGGCATGCCTTTAAGCAGACTTCCACCCTAGGGCAAGACTCAATGACACCTGCTCTTTGGGGGAAGAGAGAAATCATACACATCAAAAACAACTCCAAAAAACATGACACCCAAAACTTCCCTTTACTTGTCCATCAGGATCACCATCCCAAAGCAGCAAAAAGCCAGTTTCCCAGAGTGGAGTCTTCCAGGCCCCTGCCAGCAGGCCCCTCCCCTCCACCTGTGAGGTTTTAAAGGTATGCCTTTGAGCAGACTTCCACCCTAGGCCAAGACTCAAGGACACCTGCTCTTGGGAGGAAGAGAGCAATCACACACATCAAACATGACTTCAAAAAGACATGACCCCCAAAACTTCCCTTTACTTGATATCAGGACAGCCATGCCAAAGCAGCAAAGAGCCAAATTCCAAGAGTGGAGTCTTCCAGGCCTCTGCCAAAAGTCCCCTCACCTTCCCCTGTGGGGTTTTAAAGCCAGCCTTTGAGCAGACTTTCATCCTAGGCAAAGATTCAGAACACCCACGCTCTTGGGGGGGGCGCGTGAAGAACAATCATGCAGGTCAAACACGACCCCCAGAACTTCCGTTTACTTCCCCATCAGGACTCTCATCCCAAAGCAACAAAATGCCAAGTTCCCAGAGTGGAGTCTACCAAGCCCCTGCCAGCAGTCCCCTCCCCTCCCTCTGTGGGGTTTTAAAGCCACGACTTTGAGTAGACTTCCATCCTAGGCAAAGGTTCAAGGACACACACATGCACTTGGGGGGGGGGGAAGAGCAATCATATACTTAAAACATGACTCCCAAAAAAACATGAACACAAAAACTACCTTTATCTGACATGTCATTACCGAAGATTTTTTTCCCAATCTGTGGCTTCCCTTTTAACCCTGCTGAAGAAGTTTTGGGATGTGCGTAGGGATTTGATTCTTAGAGGGTCTCATTCATCTATTTTATCCTATCCTGGTTGCAGGTTTCAAGATACTTGGAAGACTCTTTATGTTGTGAATTAGGACTTCTAGGGTTATTCCAAGCTTTTCTTTAATGAAGTTTATAGTCCTTGGTTTAATTCTAGGTCCATGATCCACTTTGAGTTGGTTTTTGTCTATGGAATGAGGTGTGGATCGTGCTTGTGTTTTCTAAAGTCACAAAAAGACAAATATGGCATAATGCCACTGTTAATAAAGAGGGCTGACATTGGGGTTGGGGAGAGACTGAGAAAGAGGGGATAAAATAATGCATACTGCGTTGAAACATGAGAGAGAGTACTGTTTAAAAGGAATTTGATTATATATCATTGTTAAGATAGGAGCTTAGTGGAGTGGGCTTAGGGGGAGGGATTGAATAACAATGAAGGAATTTTTTATTTTACTTTTCAGAAAGAAAAGCGGATGAGGGGGAGGAGTGGGCAGGTAGAAAAGTGCAACAATGGATGAATGGAAATCCAATGTCTCTGTAAACTTTACTTAAAATCACTTTACAATCAACAAAAACAAGAAAGAAAAAAAAACCCCACCAACCTTTAACTTGCCCAATAGGACTGCCAACCCAAAGCAGCAAAAATCCAAGTTCCCAGAACAGAGTCTTCCAGGCCCTTGCCTGTACTCCCCTCCCCTGAAGGGTTTTAAAAAAACATCTTTGAGCAGAATTCCAGCCTAGGGAAAGTCTCAAGGACACCCACTCTTGGGGGAAAAGAGTAATACACATCAAACAGATCCCCAAAAATAGGACTCACAAAATTTCCCTTAACTTGCCCATTAGGGTAGCCATCCCAAAGTAGCAAAAATCCAAGTTCCCAGAGTAGAGTTTTCCAGGACCCTGCCAGCAGTCCCTTCCCCTGTTCCTGCAGGGTTTTAAAGCCAAGCCTTTGAGCAGACTTCCACCCTAGGCAAAGGCTTAAGGACACCCACTCTTGGGGGGGGGAAGCAATCATCAGAAATGACCCCCATAAAAACATGACCCCAAGGACTTCCATTTGCTTGCCCATCAGGACTGTCATACGCCCCTGCCAGCATCCTCTCCCCTTTCCCTTCAGTTTTAAACCACACATTTAAGCAGACTTACACCTTGGACAAAGGCTCACAGACACCTACCTGCTCTTGGGGGAGAGAGCAATAATTCACATCAAATATAACCCCCCCAAACTTCCCTTTACTTTTCTATAAAAGACATTTGAAAAAACCCAATGTCTCTTTCTGAGTAAGACACTCAGAATAATATTAACAGAAGGCAATTTCCTCAACATAGTGAAAAGTGTATTTTCAAAACAAAGAGCCAACATCATTCTCAATAGAGAAAGACTGAAAACATTTTCCTTGTGAACAGGGACCAGATAATTCTATTTTATTGACAGTACTTGCTAGTGCAATAGAACAAGAAAAGGAAATAAAGGTCATCCTGATTTGCAAAGAGATGGTTAAATTGTCACTCTATGCAGATGATATGATAGTGTACACAGAAAACCCCAAGGACTACCAAAAAAAAAAAAAACCAAAAAAATAAACGAACAACAAACCACAAAAAACCTGTTGGAGCTAGTTGATCAATTAAGCAAAGTACAGGTTAGAAGATCAATATAAAAAAAATCGGTGGGATTCCTCCACAATGACAAAGATAATTCAGAAAAGGAAACCAAGAAAGCAAACCACTTACAATAGCCAACCACAAACTGAGTTACTTGGGAATGAACTTAACTATAAATACACAAGATCTATACTCAAGGCACAATAAAAAACCTAAAGAAATGGAAAAATGTGTCCTATTCACTGATACGAAGGCTCAATATTGTGAAAATGACAATCTTACCAAAAGCAATCTACATGTTCAATGCAATCCCAATACAGATACTAAATTAATTATTCAAGGAGATTGAAAGGTTAATTGGCAAGTTTATTTAAAAAGGAACAAGACCTCAAATAAGAAAAGTGCTCCGGAAGAACAAAAATGAATTGGGAGGCATAGCACTTCCTGACCTCAAAACAGCATGGAACTAGCATAATGACAGGCAGAAAGACCCAGGACAGAATAGAATAGAGCCCAGAAATTATATTCGACAAAGATATAAAATCTATCAAATAGGGAAATGATAACCTCCTCAACAAATGGTGCTGGCAAAACTGACTGCTACCTGTAGAAAGCTGAAACAGGATCCACATCTCACACCATACACAAATAAACTCATGGTGGATCAGAGACCTTAGAAAACCCCCAAACCATAAAAATCTTAAGAGAGAAACTGGGACCCAACTTAGGAGGGCTAGTCTATGTTATAAAGAACTGCCAAAACCAGCCATAACTACACAATCTGAAGAGGATAAAATTGATTAATGGGAACTTCTAAAGATTAAATACCTGTGCTCATCAAAACCTTTTTCCAACAGGGTGAAACAAAACCTACTGACTGGGAACAAACATCTGACAATACCATCACAGACAATAGTCTCATCATGAATGTTTACAGAATCCTCCAGGGCCTCTAGAAGAAAAAGACTAATAAACTAATTACAAAAGGGCAAAAGACATGGAAGTATTTTCACAGAGAAGTACATTTGGATGGCCAACAGACACATGAAGAAATTCTCTAAATCACTGGCAATAGAAAGATGCAAATAAAACCTCAATGAGATATCATCTTACCCTTACCTCAGTCAAACAAACACATCAAACACAAGCCCCCAAAAGCACAGGACCCCAAAAACTTGTGATTACTTGTGCATGTGGACCATGATGCTCAGGCAGCAAGAAGTCACAGAAACCCTGGGTGGAGTCATTCAGGAACGACATGGCCGCCTTCTTCTTTCCTCTCCCATTGGGGTTTTAAGCCACCGCATGCCTTAAACAGTAGGCCAAGTACTGGTTCAAATTGGTTTTTTTTGTCAAACATTCTTCTAGGTGGTATAACACTGGTCTGTACACTGGTCAGAGGCAACTAGTGGTTGTTGTGATGCTAAACCCTGTGACTCTGATGTGCCAAGTGTGATAATGGTTACCCATGGTGGACAGTGTTTGGTGGAGCTTCCCGATTAAAATAAGCTTAAAAGCAGTAGTGGAATCCACTTCCGAAATGGATTGCCTCTGGAAACTTAGTTCATATGGTTGATTACTTGACGGCACCTAACAACAACTTAGCCCAGTAGCAGTTTAGTAGGGTAGCAAGTAGTAAATGTTGGAGAAGATGTGGTGAGATAGGAACTCTTATACATTGTTGGTAAGATTGTCAAATGGTTCAACCACTCTGGAAGGAAATTCAACATTTCCTCAAAAAGCTTAATGTAGAAATTCCATATGACCCAGTTATTCAATTGCTTGGAATATACCCTGAGAAAATAAGAGCTGAGGCATAAACACCACTGTTCACAGCAGCATTATTAACCATACCAAGAACTTGGAAATAACCCAAATGGAATGGATTGAGAGAAATTATGGTACAATCACACAATGGAATACTATGTAGCATGGAGGAGCAATGATTTTGCCAATTACTACCAAATGTGGGAGGGCCTTGATAGCATCATGCTAAGTGAACTTGGTCTCATAAAAACAAATACTGTATAGGACTATTACTGCAGAGCATGTATGAGGATCCAAGGCAGGGGGAGGGCTTAAATATAGGGTCACACAATTTATTCGATGGAGGGAGGAATTGGTAAAGCAAAGTGGAAAAATCCTGCGTGAAAACAATGTGCATGAATTTTGTAAACTTTGTGTGTAAACCAGTATAAAATTGTTACTTAAGTTGAGAGAGACTGAGAGCATTATGCTGAGTGAAATAACTCAGTCTCACAAGGACAAATACTGTATAAAACCATTATTATAAAATGAATGTGAGGATCCAAGGGGGCAGGGAGTGTGTAAGCAGATAGGTGAGGATGTGCAGGGTGGGGGGACTAATCATGGGGTCATACAATTTGATGGGTGGGGGAGGTGAGGGAAACGGTAATGTTGTGGTATGAAAAACAACATATTTGAATTTTGTAAATAAACTAGTATTAAAAAAATTTTAAAAATGATCAAAACACAAAATCAAGACATTTCCTGAAGCCAGAAAGCCCGGAATGTTTTTTAATTTGTTCATGCTTGCTTTGTGTCCTAATATATGACTGATTCTAGGAATGTACTATGTGCACTTGAGAAGAAAGTGAATTGAATTTTAGTTGAGTTTTAGTTTAGATTTGGTTGAGTTGGCTAATAGCATGGTTTAGATCTTCTGCATCTTTGTTGGGTTTCTTTTGAGTTGTCCTGTCCTTTGATGACAGTGGTGTCTTGAAGTTCCCTATTAGTATTGTGGTGCTGTATTTCTTTCTTCAATTCTGTTAACCATTGTTTTACGGATTTTGGAGGTCTATATATTTGGTGCATAAATGTTGACCAAGGCCATGTCTTCTTGATATATTGTGCCTTTAATCAGTATATAATGTCCTTCCTTACCCTTTATAGTGGTTTTCATTCAGAAATCTATTTCATTAGAGATCAATATTGTCATGCCTGCTTTTTTTGAGGCTACCTTTTGCTTGATATGTTTTTTTCCAGCCTTTGATTCTGAGTCTTTCTCTTCATTTTTTTTTTTTTACATGTGTCTTTTATAGGCAACATATTGATAGGCTTTGGGTTTTTTTAAATCCTTTCTGCTACTCTTTTTCTCTTTATTGGTATATTTAGTTCAATCACATTCATGTGATTATTGTTAAGCCAGTTTATTTATTTTGGTCCAGCCAGTTTCTTTTGATGTCTCTTGTGAAGCACTGGTGTTGCAGAATGTTGGGGAGGAAAGGAAGGTCTCTGGCCAGGATGGGTCACCTGAGCTCCAGACAGATGCAAGCCTCCCAATGGCCTTTAATATGGGGTAGAGAAAGCCCCTGTGTTTGGCTGTACCGGCTCAAGAAAACTTGCCACCTGGGAAGATGGTTGCCACATCTGATTAGCCGGGAGTGATACGCAGTAGGCTGAGGTTTTCCTGACCAATGCACATATCCCACGTCTGTAAGCCCACCCTATCCTGTCTTCCTATGTATATAAGTGCAGTGCTTATCCTAATAAAGTTGAGCTGGATTGACTCTCTGATCCTCTCCCTGAGTGGCTTCTCCATAGTGCTATCTCCCATCAGGTTGCAGCTGTTGTCAGTGGACTGACAGAGACACACTGCACTTAAAATTTCTTGTAGTTTTGGTTTTGTTTTCACAAATTCCTTACATTCCTTCTTTTCTGTAAAGGGTCTAATTTCTCATTCATATCTGATGGAGAGCATTGCTAGGTATATAGGGTTCTTGTCTGGCAATTCTTTTCTTTCAACTTTTTGTATATGCCATCCCACTGTCTTCAAATTCACATGGTTTCAGCTGAGATCTCTGAACTTAATCTAATTGTTTCTCCTTTGTAGATGACTCTTCATTTTTTTTCTAGTTTCTTTTAATATTCTATCCTTTATTTTAATTTGGAGAATTTGACTATAATATGTCTTGATGTTTTTCTGTTTGGGTCTAGTCTATTTTGGTGTTCACTGTGCTTCTTAAATGTGGATTTCCCCATTCCTCATAATAGCTGGGGAATTTTCTTTTTGTACCTCGATTTTCTCAGTGATTTTCTTGTCACTTCTGTTTTCTAAAATTTCAGTCCCTTAATGGCTTCCATTATTTCTTCCATAATTTTCATCTTCTTCTGTAGCTACTCAGATAACTCCATATCAACACCTGGCATATTCTGGTTTTCTCTATCTTGGGTTATTCTTTGGGTCTGTTTTTTTTTTAAAGAAGGGTTATTTTGTTTTCTCATCCTGACTGAGGCAGAGAGCTGCTTTCTTGACATTGCATGAGTCTTTCTAGTAGATGTTAACTTGTTGTAACTATATAATATCCCATGGTATGACAGTATTTTGTGAAGGACCTATATATTGGTGCTCATCTCTTGTCTTCCCAAAGTGGGATGATTGTTGTCCTCTAGAAATCGTGAATGCATCTGACCTCTTCCCCCTGACTATAAGAAATCTGTTGATGTAGCTAGACATCAGTGTTCATGGGCTAAAGTGCCTCTCTTCTCTAGTCGATGAGAAAGTTCAGTGGCAGTTCCTTGAGTTCATTTTTGCACTAATTGCAGATGATGGCTGGACAGGATTTTGCATATTGGCAATCTCCTTTATTTTTTAGGAGGTGGAGGGTGGGCAGTAGGTGTTTCCCTTACCAAAGAAGGAGGGTAGGTTGATCTCTCAGCATGCCTCCATGCCTCCTCCCAAGTCCTGAGAGCTGGCTCCGGTGTAGATCTCTCTCATACCTGTGAAAGCAAATAGGTACTATGGCAGCTGGGAGGCAGAGGGTGGGTAGTGAGTCTTCCCCTCTCCAAGGGAAGTGGGTTGATCTCTCTGCAGTTTCATCCTGGTCCAGGAAGTTGATGGGGTCACATAGATCCTGTCATGCTTTGGAATTTCTTTTTGCTCTTTGCTTATGGTTTCAACTCTTTGTTCCATAATTTCTAACTTCTTCTGTTTCACTTCTAGTCACTCTACCACAGTATATTTCTTCTGCCTTTTTGGTCTGGGACTATGAGTTGAGTTTGTGATTTGATCTACTTTTTTAAAAAAGAAGGCTTATTTTTTCCCCAGAATGTTTAAACCTGTTTGCTGCTTCTTGATATTATGTGACTTTCTTTTTGGTATCTTTGAGACTAGTTCTGTCACGTTTAATGTAGGAAACTGCCCATTCCTTATCTTTAAGATGTTGTTGTTGTTGTTATGTGCCGTCGAGTCGTTTGCGACGCATAGCGACCCTATGTACAACAGCCCTAAACCGTGCTTTATCCTGTGCCAATCTCATTGCCCCTGACACACCCATCCCGATTACCCCAGTCATTGAATCAATCCACCTCATAGAGGGTCTTCCCCTCCTGCACTTGCAAATAATGCAGTTTCCCACAGCAATCTTCTCTGCATGTCATCCATCTATTCCTTGTTCAGATGACAAATTTCTCTTCTGGTTGTATGGGCAGCCCACAAGGCTCTTCCCTTCCTGCTTTCAGAGATGGTAAGGTGGGTGGTGGTGAGTCACACTCACAGGTGTCCAGAAAGGCATTTCACTTGCTGCTGGCTAATGCATGTCCCTGAGATGGGGCAGCCTCATGGTTTGCACATAAAACACTTCTCTTGCTTCTGTCTGGTTTCTGGAGGAGGATGGCTGGTTAGGTGCAAAGTAGACTCATAGGAGGTTCATACATTGTTCACTTCATACCTGGCTGGTGGGTGGGGCAGAGGTGAACAGATTCAGGGGTCCCTCGAGGTTGGGTAGTCTCCTGGGTAATCCAGAAGGCACTTTATTGATGCTGGCTGGTTTTGGACGCTGATGAATGTGAGAGAGCAGAGAGGACTTAGAGTAGGTCTGTAGGACACTTTCCTACTCTTATTGGTTGAAAAGATGGACAAGTAGAGAGTAGGGTGTAAGTCTGTGGAGGTGGGGCAAATTCATGAGTAGTCTTCTGGAAACTTGGCTGGCTGACTTGACTATGGAATTTTTTTTTTACTTGTGATATAATTATTTACAAAAGATCAGTGCTTTTAGCCATCCCATCTTGTCAAATCTGCATTTTATCTTGCCTACCACTTCACTTGCTTATGCAGATGACACAACCCTGCTTGCTGAACCTGAGGAGGACCTGAAGCGCTTGCTGCAGAAGGTCAAGGACTGCAGCCTCCTATACGGATTGAAGCTCATCATCAAGAAAACAAAGATTCTCACCACTGGGCCAATTGGCAGCATCAGTATGGATGGTGAAGAGATTGAGATAGTTAACAGTTTTTGTTTACTTGGCTCCACAGTCAACACTCCTGGTAATAGCAGCCTGGAAATCAAGAGATGAATTGCATTAGGAAATTCAGCTGTGAGGGACCTCTCAAGAGTACTGAAGAGCAACAACATCAGGCTGGAGACTAAGGTGCACCTGACTCAGGCTATAGTCTTCATAATTACATGCTATGCATCAGAGTTGGACAGTGAATAAGGATGATAGAAAGAGGATTGATGCCTTTGAGCTGTGGTGCTGGAGAAGAGTGTTGAAACCATGGACTGCTAGGAGAACAAACAAGTTTGTCCTGGAGAAGGTGAAGCCGGAATGCTCCTTGGAGTGAAGGATTCTGAAGCTTCATCTGGCATACTTTGGGCATGTTGCAAGGAGGGACTGGTCCTTGGAGAGGGACATCATGTTTGGCAGAGTGGAGGGGCAGTGCAGGAAAGGAAGACCTTTGATGAGATGGATCAATTCTGTGACTGGAGTGGTGGGAATGAATGTGTTTGAGATGGCTAGGCTGGTAGGATAGAATGGCGTTTAGGGCTGTTATTCACAGGGTCGCTATGAGTCACAAGAGACTCGATGGCACATAACAACAACAACACCACGTCACTGCCTATGCCCTATGATAGATCTTGTTTGTTTTCTTTTCATCTTTTTTTTTTTTTTTTGGTCTGAGCAGTTTGGCATTTAAGGATTCTTAAATGTATATTTCCCTCCCTATTTTTAGTCATACCTGAAAATTTTTCTACTAGTGCCTCTTCCACAATTTTCTCATTGCCTTTGTGCTCCTCCTGTTCTACAATTCCAAGCACACATGTGTTGTTTCACATTCTCTCTTGTCTCTGCTTTTTCTTCTAGGAGATTCTCATTGAGTGTCTTGTCTTTTATCTCATTTATTCTATGTTCAATTTTTTCAATCATGTTTTTTGTTTATTTGTTTATTGTCTCTCTCACATGATGGTAACTTCTGTAGCATCAGTCTTATTCTGGACTACATTTTCAAGGTTTTCTATTTGTACTGTTTTGTGTTATAATGATCTTTTAATTGCGTCTACCACTTCTTATCTTGTGGTTTTAACAGTGTCCTTCATCATTTGCAATTTTTTTGCACCAATTCTTTTTCACATTAAAAAATGTTTTATTTTTCTGACTGGTGATTAATTGATCACTTATTAGATATATGAATTTCATATTGTATCCTGAAATAAGATAAAGAGAAAGCAGACTACATTAACCTTTTTCTCATCTGCTAACCAATCTTGTAAAATAAGCCAAAGAAGTTTTAAATTTAAGAAGCAGAGGCATTGTTGGTGCTCATTGTACCAACAGACTTAATATTCACAATGATTCTAACCATGTGGTATTATCCCTTTTTTACAGAAAACTGTGACTCAAACATTCTCTAAAATGAAAAAGTTATACACATAATATGTGGAAACCCTGGATTAGAATTCAGATCTTACTTTAAATTTTATGAATTTTATTGTTAAAAAATTGACGGCACATAACAACAACACCATTATAAAGTAATTCCTGCTTATTGAAGAAAATTTGGAAAAGTATTAGGAAGAAAAGAAGTGATGATATTGGCTCATCACAGTAATTATGCAAAGTTTTTAATAGTCTTTCCAGTCTTTGCACAGTATATATGAAATTGAACATGAGCCAGCAGCTTAAAACTGACATTTCAATATTTTCAAATTAATATATGACTTTATGGTTCATAAGTGTCTTTATAGTTACATCCCATGTACAAGGGTCTGAAATTGAAAACTTAGAACAAGAATTTATGTATGTGGTTCTTTTATGACTTCAGTTTACACTAATTGTCCCATCAACAGTCACAAAAACCACCTTGTTCTACTCTGTAAAACAGTGAGCAAAACCATGTTTTTGTATATTTTATGGTAAAATAAATATAAAATATATTCATTTAAAAATTAATATCTGATTTTAAAAGGAAATGCACACTATATTATAAAGCATCTAGAAAAGACTGAAATATATAAAGAGAATTAGGGTCACTCAGAATCCTATTAGAAAAAAAAAATACCCACCATATTTCTCCACATTTCTTCAGTCCTTCCCTATCAATTTTCCTTTCTACATAGGTAAACTCATATTGTACAGAGATTTTTAAGCTTTTAAACAAAATTCTACCTCTTTAAATTTGCTGACTGCTTATGGCAGAAGTATTGATTATGAACCAGATCAAACTGAAATTGTTAACAATCTCAATCTCTTCTCCATCTATTATGGGGCTGTCAATTGGCTCAGTGGTGAAAATCTTTATTTTTTCTTTGTTTGTTTTTTGTTTTGTTTTGTTTTTTATGCTGAGCTTCAGTCTATATTGAAGACTTTAATTCTTTTTTTAAATTAAATTTTATTAGTTTTAATGAACGTTTACAGAGATTTAGGGTTCTCATTCATTCATTGCTGCACTGTCTTCTCTACCCTCCTCCCCAGTTGTTTCTCCTTCCCCTACCCCTGAATGTCTATTTTAATTTCCCAATTGCCATAGAGCTTGTCAAAGTCAGTTCTGATTAATCTCCTTTGTCAGTGTGCCCTTTGCCATTCGCTATCACTCCTCCCTGAGAGAGACTTCACCCTGATTCATAAGGAAAAGGGGATGGTGTATTCTCTTAGCTACTTCCTGCTGAAAAGTGACGCTGTGGGTTTCAGGGTAAAGATCTTCTCTCACTACTCTA
>NW_006399984.1:864908-866044 GCF_000299155.1 Elephantulus edwardii
TGGAAGCAATTCTGACCTCCTTTATTACCTTTGGGTGGCACTGTATATGAGTAAGACTTCCTTTTCCTGACACAGGCCCTAAACTGGCAGCAATAGCTGCCCCAATAATTTTGGATATTCTCTGGTCTTTTCTCTTCCTTCTAGATCCCAGTTGTTAAAAGAGGGAAAATTTTAAGCAAATGTATAACAAATAATTTTAACATTATAATCTTTTAAGGTTACGGCTAGAACTATTAACAATATCATCATTTCCAATCCAGAGATATATGTTCCAGTGCAGTACCTATTTTCCATAAATGCTTTTGATAAGAGGAATGTTGTAAATGTGGGTACATTTCCACTATTCCTCCTCCATGCCACGATATAGTGTTATTAGCTTGAGCAATTATCAATCCATTGCCATCCTTACTCTAATTTAATTCTTTCTTAAAAAATTTAAATTTGTTATTAATTTCAGTGACAATTTACAGAGGCTTTGGATTTCCATTCATTCATTGTTGTAGATTTTTTCCCTCCCAAGGCTCCCCCCTACCCCAGAACACTACCCTCCTGGAAAAGTAAAAGAAAGATACTTTCATTGTTTTTCAAACCCTCCCCCAGGTCCACTCCACCATGTAGCCATCGCTCTAGACTCCTGTCACGACAGAAATACTTAGTCACATATCTCTTTTAAACAGTTTTCTCCCTCCTCAGTTTCAGTGCATTGCATTATTGAACCCATCTTACTCAGTCTCTCCCCAACTCCAAGGACAGTCCCATTCTACAACAGAGGTACCATGCAATATTTGTCCTTTTGTGACTGGGATATTTCGCTCAGCATAATGTTCTCCAGAGTCAACCATTTTGAATAACATTGCATAAGGTCCTTGTTTTTCAATGCAGCATAGTATTCCATTGTGCGAATATACCACAACTTCTCTATCCATTCATTTGTTGATGGGCATTTAGGTTGTTTCCAACTCGTTGCTATTGTGAACAAAGCTGCGATAAACATGGGTGTGCATATATCTGCTTGGATGACAGTTATGGTCTCTTCGGGGTATATTCCCAGTAGTGGAATTGCTGGGTCAAATGGTATCTCTATTTGCAACTTTTTGAGAAAGCGCCATACTGCTTTCCACAGGGGTTGCACCATT
>NW_006399984.1:866224-867767 GCF_000299155.1 Elephantulus edwardii
GCCATCTGAATGTCATCTTCGGTGAAGTGCCTGTTCATATCCTGTGCCCATTTTTCATTTGGATTATTTACCTTTATCTTGTTGTGGTGCTCAAGTATTTCATAAATTCTGGATATAAGTCCCTTATCTGATATGTTATTTCCAAATACCTTTTCCCAGTCAGTGGCTTCTCTTTTTACCCTGTTGGAGAAGTTTTTGGATGTGCATAGGGATTTGAGTGAAGACTTAAATTCTTGACACATAGACGTCCTCTTCAATTTTGTTGAGCATGTTGTGTTATCTTCATAACACAGGTTGTTGATGAGTCTTCCTCTAATCCTGATGCCCACCCCCTGACCCCGTCATGATCTGTTCTGCATATAGATTGAAAAGGTATGGAGACAAGACACACTTCTTTCTGATTTTTAACGAGGTAACGTCTCCTTGCTTTGTTTTGATGACTGATTCCTGGTCTAAGTGGAGGTTTCATACGAGCACAATCAGGTTTTCTGAAATATCTGTCTTCTCAATGTTAGCCACAATTTTTTGTAATCCACACAAGTCAAAAGCCTTTCTATAACATATATAACCTTTATAACAAGCTGTTAACGGTAACAGACAAAGAAAGTTTACACATATTACTGAAGGCAGATGAGGACAAAGGAGAAACCAAGAAGGAACGTTGATTACATTTATACAGCTTCTTGACTTAAACACTCATGCCACGATCTTTGTAAACTTGGACTTTTGTGGGAAATCTGCAAGGATGGCGGAGGCAATGCCAGACCGAGGCTTGTGACCCAGCCTTCCTAACCCCCTCTGCTACAACTGTAGGTACTGACTGCAGTTCCCAGAGGTCTGTGGGGAAACGCCATCTTTGTAAACTTGGACTTTGGTGGGAGATCTGCAAGGACGACGGAGGCAGTGCCAGACCGGGGTTTGTGACCCAGCCTTCCTAACCCCCTCTGCTACAACTGCAGGTACCAAATACAGTTCCCAGAGGTCTGTGGGGAAATGCCATTTTGTAAACGTGGACTTTGGTGGGAGATCTGCAAGGACGACGGAGGCAGTGCCAGACCAGGGTTTGTGACCCAGCCTTCCTAACCCCCTCTTCTACAACTGCAGTTACTGACTGTAGTTCACAGAGGTCTGTGGAGAAATGCCATCTTTGCAAACTTGGACTTTGGTGGGAGATCTGCAAGGATGGCAGAGGCAGTGCCAGGCCAGGGCTTGTGACCTAGACACCCCACACCCATTTGGGAAGACAATCATATATGCTACATCTAAAAGATTTATCAACCTCCCATAAAATACTCATGTACCATTGAGGATTAAGTTACATAGGGAATCAAACTGGTTTCTGGACTGAGTACGTAGGGCCAATAACTCAAACAACTGGGAGATCCTTAGCATATCCAAAGAGTGGGGAAGCTATTCCAGAAAGGGAACAACAGACTTCCTCCTTCATTATTTAGGTTCTCCCGAGGCCCTCCCCATGTGTATCAGTGTGTGCTTCCTCCCTCCCCACTCACGTAAGCATTGGAGTGTGCATGCACCCTCTATG
>NW_006399984.1:876313-882755 GCF_000299155.1 Elephantulus edwardii
AAGACTCAGCAAGAAAACTATTGGACATGGTTGACCAATTCAGCAAAGTAGCAGGATACAAGGTCAACATACAAAAACCAGTTGGATTTCTCTACTGTGACAAAGAGAATGGAGAGCTGGAGCTAAGAAAAACAATACCCTTCACAATAGCTAATCGCAAGATTAAATACTTGGCAGTAAATCTAACCACAAGCACAAAGGAACTATTCAAAGAAAATTATAAAACATTACTACAAGAAACAGAAAGAGATCTGGAGAAGTGGAAGAATATCCCTTGCTCATCGATAGGCAGATTCAATATTGTGAAAATGGCAATACTACCAAAGGCAATTTATACGTTCAATGCAATCCCAATACAAATACCAATCCCATTCTTCAAGGAGATGGAAAAGGTAATATCTAGTTTCATTTGGAATGAAAAGAAGCCCCGAATAAGCAAAGAACTCCTTAAAAATAGAAAAAATGTAGGAGGCATCTCACTTCCTGCTTTCAAATCCTACTACACTGCCGTGGTAGTCAAGACAGCATGGTACTGGTACAATGACAGACACATAGATCAATGGAATAGAATTGAGAACCTGGAAATCAGCCTATCTATTTATGGTTAACTGATTTTTGATAAGGAGATTAAATCAGTTAAGTGGGAAAATGACAGCCTTTTTAACAAACGGTTTTGGCAAATTGGAAATCTATCTGCAGAAGAATTAAGCAAGATCCCCACCTCACTCCATATACAAACCCAACTCAAGGTGGATCATGGACCTAGGACTAAAACCAAGGACTATAAACTTCATTCAAGAGAAGCTTGGAAGAACTCTAGTAGTCCTAATCCACAACATAGAGTCTTCCAAGAATTCTGAAAAATTTACCACCAGGAGAAGATAAAATAGATGAATGGGACCTTCTAAGAATCAAATCCTTATGCGCATCCAGAAACTTCTCTAACAGGGTAAAAAGGGAAGGCACAGACTGGGAAAAAGTGTTTGGTAATGACATGTCAGATAAGGGACTTATATCTAGAATTTATAAAATACTTGAGCACCGCAACAAGATAAAGGTGAATAATCCAATTTGCACAGGATATGAAAAATTGGCACAGGATATGAACAGACACTTCACCAAGGAAGACATTCAGATGGGCAACAAGCAAATGAAGAAATGTTCAAAATCCCTAGCTCTGAGAGAGATGTAAATCAAGACAACTATGAGATATCATCTCACCCTAGTCAAAATAGCAAAATTTAACAGAACAGCAAGCAACAAATGCTGGCGAGGTTGTGGAGAGACTGGGGCCCTTATTCACTGTTGGTGGGAGTGTAAAATGGTGCAACCACTGTGGAAAGCGATGTGGCACTTTCTCAAAAAGTTGCAAATAGAGATACCACTTGACCCAGCAATTCTACTACTGGTAATATACCCTAAAGAGACCATAAATGGCACCCAAGTAGATATATGCATACCCATATTTATTGCGGCTTTGTTTACAATAGCATGGAGTTAGAAACAACCTAAATGCCCATCAACAAAAGAATGGGTAGAGAAGCTGTGGTGTATTCGCACAATGGATTATTACACTGCATTGAAAAAACAAGGAACTCATGCAATATTATTCAAATTGGGTGACCCTGAAGGACATTATGCTGAGTGAGGTATCTCAGTCACAAAGGGACAAATGCTATATGGTGCCACTGTTGTAGAATGAGGCTGACATCAGGATGGGGGTAAGACTGAGAAAAACTGGATGAAATATGTTTACGGCATTGAAGTCTTTGGGGGAGAGAATATTTTATATTTTAGGGAATTATGTTTATCGTAAGAGTACGGAATGAGGGTTGCAGAGTGGATTATATTTGCGGTTGGGGGATGTGTGTGGGATATTGCATACCAATGAGGGAGTTTTTCCTTTGCTTTTGAAGGAGAGGAGCAAACGGGGGGTGGAGGGGGCGGGGAGAAGGGTGCAACAATGAATGAATGGAATTCCAAAGTCTCTGTAGATGTTCATTGAAATTAAAAATAAATAAATAAATTAAAAAAAACCCCAAAACAAACAAACAAACAAAAAGCACCACTCATGCCACACTGAGTAAAATCGTCATATGGGAAGTTTTAAATGCCTTGCTAACAAGTATCCTCAACACTTTGCTAACAAGTACCACATCTTTAAAAGCTCTCTGTGAGAGCCTTTGATTTGAAGCTTCAGACAATATAGCTGTCAAAGGTGAGAGTGTCCAGTGACTCTATACTTCTTTGCAATTGAATTCACCACCTGGGTACTGAACCTAAATCCTATACTTACTAGAGCCTTTTATAATTCCTGAGAATTTACTGAATTAAATCAGGGCCTTCTGTAATTCCTGAAGATCCACCATTTCACTTCTGTTGCTTTCAAAATTAATGAGTGCTGTTCCCAGCCATTCAGTACAGCTCAGAATTCTTTAAATTAATTGAAATCCATTATGCCATGTCAATCCATCGGCATGTCTATATCCAGTATCAAAACCATACGCAGGCGAATCTCCAACATAAAATGTTTGTATCCTCCAGTAATATCTAATTGTATGAGACATCAGACATCTTTGGAACTTATTGGCATCTATCTGTCCATCCTGTCTAGCTACAGTAGCAAAGTAACCAAACAGCTGATTCTAGGTTTGTCCTGGGAATGTTGAAGTGCTGAGGTGCAAGGAGCTGCTCCATACTTGCCTGCTAGAAATCGTGCACGGATGCTCATTTATGCCATAGTGAAGATGGCCACTTGAGCACCAATTCTTGGAATTCCATGGCAGAGTATTTTTTTTTTTTCAGTTTTTCTATCTCCAGGGTAATTGTTATGTCTGTGATCTAGTCTGTTTTTCTAGATGAAGACTTGTTTTGTTATTTTGTGCTGTATATCACAGTTTGCTGCTTCTCGAGTGCCAGATCAAACTGGTGCTTGCCTACTCACTACAGGAGGAGGGCGAGGGTCAGAGGTCTAGGAAATTTCTACCTATTCAACTGAAATCTCCTTCTGTCAGTTGACAGTTAGTAGGAGTATGATGAGGCTATTCTTATTTTCTCTTTGATGACGTTCAAATGTTTATCCCTTGCTTTTTGTGGATCCCTAATCTAAACTCCTGGAAGTTGCTCAGACCAGATTTGTAGAACTATTTAACCTATCTGTTTAATTGGTCCCTTTCTCTCATTTCCTCCATCAATCTTGATCTAATTTAATTCTTAATAATGTCCCTCAGATTTTACGATGCTAGAATTATTATCCATGACTGTCTTTCCTTATCTTTTTTGTTGATCCTGTGAGTGAGAGTCATATTTCCAATTCTAGCTACCATTCTATTAGAAGTACCCAAGTCATAATATTTTCTATTGATCCATATGCATGTGAAAGTTGGGCAATGATTGAAGATCAAAGAAAAACTGATGCCTAGAAATTGTGGTTTGTGGCTGGAACATCAGCTATTGGGTGGTGTGCTCCCATCAGGGTATACACCCTCCCCTCTGGCACTGTAAGAAGCTCAGTGGCTGACTCTCCCTCCCTCCAAGCAGATGTTGTTGACCCCCACCTCAGCTAGTGGGAACCAATGCTCTAGTTGGTGCCATCCCTCCCCAGTGGATCCCTCCAAGGGTTACCATCCCACACAGGGGGAACTATCTCCTCACAGTGTGCATCAGCTCGCTATCACTACCAAAGACCTTGGACTACTGCTTTGTAGGACCTGGAGAAGTATGTACCTATCATTGGTAGGACACAAAAACACAGAGATCTTGCTCTGATTGAGATCCAGAGTACAGTTACATGGATCCCTGTTGTAGACCCAGACGGGAATGAACTATTGGTGATATAAAATGAGAGACCTTGGGGCCCTCATCCCTGAGGTTCCCATCCAGCCTAAATTCTTACTCTGACCCTGTGGTAAGTAGACTCTAAGAAGCCCTGCTGCCTGCCAAAAGTCCCAGCCAGAGTTCCAGGAAGCCCTGTCTCCTTGCTGATGACCCAGTCAGACACTTAATCCCTGAGACTCAGGCAGAGAGGAGGTTGCTTGGGGATCTCATCCCCAAATGTCCCCACCAGCTTGAAACCCACAGGCTGGTCCCGCACTGAGTAGAGATACAGGAAGCTGTTCCTCTCTGTCCATGACTTAGTCTGGTGAGGTCATCCACAATTCACAATGAAGAGGTTACCTCTACTCAGAGGTAACACAGTGACAACTGTGAGACACTGGAGTTCTACTTTAACATACCCAGAGTGGAAGTACAAATTTTGAATACAGAATCAAAGCCTTTATTTGGATTTACAAATTCAATGAACTAAGCTTACCACTACCGTGCCACCAATAAACAAAATACCACAAAAATATTTATTTTTTTTTCTTTCTACAGAAATACTATCATAACAGTGATTCAGAAAATGTATACTATAACAAATTCCACACAAAACCAAGGCAAAGAGTCATTCCAAAAACAAGACCAAAATGCACAATCAATAGACTTCATGGAAGAGTTGATAGAACTTCGAAGAGCAATGGTCAAATGATTTCAATGGCTAAAAGAAAAGTTCTAAGAATTGTGAGAAACTACAAGAGAATTTCCATAGGAGTTTAAAAAAGCAATATAAGACAAAACAGATGAAACCAATGAAGCCCTAGAAACCAAAGAAAAACAGAACAGTAATCAGAATATAATAAGACCAACATCTCAGAACATTGGAGGGACGTGTGCACAGAATTGAAAAGTCAGAACACAGAATCAGGGAAATTCACAGTACCAATCTGTAACAACAAAAAAGTAAAATAAAAAGGAAGAAAAATGAAGAAAGTCCAAGAATTACATGGGACATCATCAAGAGAAATCACACACACACACACACACACACACACACACACACACACACACACACACACTTAAAATTCCACAGTAGGCACAGGTTAAAAAAAAAACACCAAAACACAGAAAAATGGAGCAAAAGTTTAAGTATCATGAAAAATGAGAAAATATATCTCCAAGAAGTTGAGCCCATTCAAAATAGAACAAACCCTAATATCAAGGCATGTATAATAATTTAAAAATTTGGAGTAAAAAACTAGGAGAACATTCTGAAAGCAGCAAGAACGAAACAAAGAATTTAAAAACAAGAACAAAGAAGATTAAGTGCCAATTTCTCAATAGAAACCAGGAAGATAGTAGAATGCTATATTCAAACCTCTGAAAGAAAACAATTGCCAGCTGAGAATTCTGTACCCAGCAAAACTTCCCATCAAATGTAACAGAGAGATCAAGATGTTCTTAGAAAATAAAAAAATAAAGATGTTCCCAAAACAAGACAATGTTGCAAGAAATGCTAACGTAAATCCTTCCCACAGAAATACCACTTAAAAATGAATGGATCAAAGTAATCATCCAAAATATATCTAAAGAAATAAACAAAACAAAATGAAAGCAATAAAAGTTTACCTCTCAGAGGAGCAGGGAAGGGAGCCACCTGTAACACTTTTGGAGAGAAATTGCTTCACTGCTGAGTCTTGCTGTAGACTTCCAAGAACAAGAACAGACTTTAGGAGAGGTGAACTTCACTTGGATGAAATTGCAGATGACCTCTGCTGTAGACTACAGAGGACTTGAAAGACTTAAGGAAAGCCAAACTTTCCCAGTGCACAGGTCCAGAAAATACTTCCAGTAGAGCATAAACAGAAAACTTTCAAGCCTGAAACTAATCAATACCTTCATAGATTAAAAAAAACTATCACCAACCTATGTAAACATAACAAAATAGCCTAAAACATACCAAGAAAAACACATTATGTCAAAAACAGCAGTAGAGGACATCACACAATTTGAAAAAACAAATAATGTCTTCTCCTTAAAAAAGCAGAACATACTGCAGACCCAATGAATAAAGACAGGGAGGCAGAAGATATGTATCAAAGTGGAGTTAAAAGAACAGCTAATGGGGAAGGTATACATGATGGAGGGGAGACAGAAGAAATATATCAATATGAAGAACATTAATAACTACAGAAGAAATTGCAAAAGACAGAAGAATTGAAAGCATAGATAAAGAGGTACAAGAATTTAAAAAAATCATCACAAGACAGAGCACCATCAACATATGATAGGAAATAACTTATATGCATGAAAATGCAATCCAGAATATCAAGAACAAAATTAAGAAATGTCAAACATGATGGAGAGATAAAAAAGAACAAGAAGGGATGGAACAGAGTCAATGAGCTGGAAGACACGTAACTCAATGGGGACCTGTTGTTGTTGTTAAATGCCATTGAGTTGTAGGTGACTCATAGCGACTCTATGAACAAAAGTTCTCAACACCTGTGTGACTTTCATCCTTTCTCCAGGTTCATAGGGTTTCCAGAGGCAAGCTATTTATGGAAATGAATGCTACTCCTGCTTCCAAGCTTGTTTTACTCAGGGAGCTCCAACAAACACTTTC
>NW_006399984.1:883142-884458 GCF_000299155.1 Elephantulus edwardii
ATAATATTGCATGAGTTCCTTGTTTTTCAATGCAGTGTAGTATTCCATTGTGTGGATATACCACAGCTTCTCTATCCATTCGTTTGTTGATGGGCCTTAGGTGGCTTCCAACTCTTTGTTATTGTAAACAAAGTTGCGATAAACATGGGTGTGCATATATCTGCTTGGATGGCAGACATGGTCTTTCTGGGGTATATTCCCAGTAATGGGGTTGCTGGGTCAAATGGTATCTCTATTTGCAATTTTTTGAGAAAGTGCCATACCACCTTACACAATGGTTGCACCATCTTACATTCCCACCAATAGTGAATGAGTTCCAGTTTCTCCACATCCTCGCCAGCATTTGTTGCTTGCTGTTCTGTTATATTTTGCTATTCTTACTTGGGGTGAGATGATATCGCATAGTTGTTTTCACTTATATGTCTCTTAGAGCTAGGGACTTTGAATATTTCTTCATGTGCTTGTTGGCCATCTGAATGTCTTCTTCGGTGAAGTGTCTTTCCATATCCTGTGCCCATTTTTCAATTGGATTATTTATCTTTATCTTATTGTGGTGTTCAAGTATTTTATAAATTCCGGATATAAGTCCCTTATCTGACATGTCATTACCAAATATTTTTTTCCCAGTCTGTGGCTTCCCTTTTTACTCTATTGGAGAAGTTTTTGGATGTGCATAGGGATTTGATTCTTACAAGGTCCCATTCGTCTATTTTATCTTCTCCTGGTTGTAGATTTTCCAGGATACTTGGAAGACTTTTTATGTTGTGGATTAGGACAACTGCAGTTCTTCCAAGCTTTTCTTGAATGAAGTATATAGTCCTTGGTTTTAGTCCTAAGACCATGATCCACCTTGAGTTGGTTTTTGCATATGGAGTGAGGTGTGGATCTTGTTTGAGTCTTCTGCATACAGCTTTCCAATTTTGCCAGCCCCATTTGTTAGAAAGGCTGTCATTTCCCCACTTAACTGATTTCATCTCCTTGTCACAAATCAGTTGACCATAGGTAGATGGGGTGATTTCTGGATTCTCAGTTTTATTCCATTAATCTATGTGTCTGTCATTGTACCAGTACCCTGCTGTCTTAACCACCATGGCAATGTAGTAAGATTTGAAATCAGGGAGAGAGATGCCTCCTACATTTTTTCTATTTTTAAGGAATTCTTTGCTTATTCGGGGCTTCTTTTCATTCCAAATGAAACTAGAGATTACCTTTTCCATCTCCTTGAAGAATGGGATTGGTATTTGTATTGGGATTGCATTGAACATATAAATTGCCTTTGGTAGTATTGCCATTTTCACAATATTGAGTCTTCCTAT
>NW_006399984.1:886378-888358 GCF_000299155.1 Elephantulus edwardii
TCCATGCACATTGGAGAAGAAGGTATACTGTGTTTTTTGGGGGTGCATTAGCCTCTAAATATCTATGAGGTCAAGTTGATTTATTGTGTAGTTTAATTCTTGAGCATCTTTGTTGAGTTTTTTCCTGGTAGTTCTATCTTTTCTTGAGAGTGGAGTATTGAAGTCTCCAACTATTATCATATTGTTGTCTATTTCCTTTTTCAGTTGTAATGTTTGTTTAATATATTTTGCAGGTCTTTCATTTGGTGCATAGATATTTATTATTGTTATGTCTTCTTGTTCTATTGACCCTTTAGTCATTATGTAGTGACCTTCCTCATCCTTTGTAATGTTTTTTGCTTGAAATTTATTTCATCAGAGATTAATATTGCTACTCCTGCTTTTTTTCTGGTTGCCGTTTGCTTGGTATATTCTCCCCCCACACCCATCCTTTTATTTTTAGCCTTTCTTTATCTTCATTTTTTAGGTGTGTCTCTTGTAGACAGCATATTGATGGATTTTGGTTTTTTATCTAATCTGCTACTCTTCTTCTCTTCAATGGTGCATTCAAACCATTCACATTCAGTGTGATTATTGAGATGCAGAGTTTTATTGCTATCATCTTGTTGAATTCTTTTTGGTGTTGTTGCTAGATACTTTGGTCCATGCTGCTGTCTGGGGTAACTCTGTAAGAAGGAGATCTCTCAGTGTTTCCTGCAATGCTGGCCTTGTTTTTACAAACTCTCTTAGGTTCTGTTTTTCTGGGAATATCTTGATCTCTCCTTCATAATTGATGGATAATTTTGCTGGGTACAGTATTCTTGGTTGACAGTTGTGTTCTTTGAGTGTTTGATATATGTCTTTCCATTCTCTTCTTGCACACATTGTTTCTGCTGAGAAATCGGCACTTAATCTTATCTGTTCTCCTTTGTAGGTTAGTCTTTGTTTTTCCCTTGCTGCTTTCAGGATTCTTTCCTTATCTTTGGTTCTGGAAAATTTAACTATGATATGCCTTGATGTTTTTCTTTTTGGGTCTATTCTATATGGTGTTCGCTCAGCTTCTTGAATATATATTCTCTCATTCTTCATTATGCCTGGAAAATTTTCCTTTAGTAATTCTTCCACAAGTTTTTCTGTCTTTACTTGCTTCTGCCTGTTCTGGGATTCCAATGATGCACATGTTATTTCTCTTGATGGTTTCCCACATTATTCTTAGATTTTCTTCTCTTTCCTTCCTTTTTGATTCTGCTTTTTGCTCTAACAGATCAGTGGTGACGTTTCTATCTTCTATTTCTCTGGTTCTGTGTTCTATCTCTTCAGTTCTATTTATGTGTCCCTCCATCATGTTGACAGCATGTGAAACATTGGGCCTCATATTTTGGATCGTGGTTTCTTGTTTTTCCAGTGCCTCTAGCACTTCGTTTGTTTTATCTCCATTGTTCTGGATTTTTTTTTTAGCTTCTCCTGGTTTTTGTTCGTAGCATCCTGAAGTTCTTCGAGTTTGTCTTTCATCCATTGAAAATATTGAATCATTGTTCTTTTAAATTCTGTGTCAGAAAGTTTCATCAGACTTTCTGGTTTTAGGAAATCCATTGCTACTGCATCACCCTTTGGTGGTAACATCTTGGTTTACATTTGTGTAGTGTGTACAGTAGCTTGTTTTCTTTGAGACATTGATTTAAACTTGATCTGAAGACAATTTCTCTGAATTTCTGACTCAAGGAAAAGGTCAGTTCAGAGCCCACGAGAGCAGTCTTTTGTAGGTACGTCAGATCCAGGTGCTCTGGATTAAAGGCAGGTTGATTGACTGACTGGTCATGTAGTCACAGGAGTGGAGCCAAATGGGGTGGGGCAGGCAGGGAGGTGAAATAGTTACCAGGGTGGGTCAACAAGTTGAGAGACCTCACTCAGACCTTAGCTGCCCAGGTGTGCTCGCGATTGAGGACCCTGCTCAAGTTCTTGCTGTCTGTCTCCCAGTCAGCAGTTCTCACTCAGTGGCCC
>NW_006399984.1:889044-890711 GCF_000299155.1 Elephantulus edwardii
GGCTTTGTTCCCACAGTTCCAATACTAAAAGTTTCGACAAAAGTTATGATTGAATTCCTATTGTCCACGCTGCACCTCAGACCCTCCATGTTTTAGTGGGCTTAAGAGAATTGAGCCGATTTTCCCACTAACCTTTTTCCTTTCAGGTGAGTCTCTATGCAGCTCAGCTCAGCTAGTGGGTTCCAGCTTTTGCTGGGTCCGCGATGGGACTGGTGGGACCACAGTGGGGCAGGCAGGCAGGCCTCCAGTTTTTAAAGCTTCAAAAATAATGTATTAGCAAAAATCCTGATTCAAAATCCTACTGTTCACGTCACACTGTGATGGTCAGTCTCTGTGGAGCATAAAATACTCTCTAGTGTCCCGTCTTTACGCAGCTTGCTATCCTCTGGCTCTTCACACTGTGCTCTCCACCTCCACCATCTTCTGACCTACATTATAACTTTTGATAACCTTTATGTGGACAATATTCAAAAGCTACTCCTCTAACTGCAGAAATAACAGTAAAGCCTCAGGGGAGAGGAAAATACAGTATTACAATTCATTATCATTATAATGAAGAATACAACAATTCTTGAGGTAAAAGCAGAGTATCATGTTCTTTTTTAAATTTTTTAAAAATTTTATTATTTTTATGTGTGTGTACCATCAAATCAGATCTGACTGGTATAGGAGGAGATTGTTCCTCCTTCTCTAGCAGAGCATCTGATGGATTTGAACCACTCACCTTTGGGATTACAATGCAGCTTCTTGCCACTAGGCTGACTATCACATTCTTAGGTGACATACTTTAAGAAGACTTATTAGCTGTGGTTAAATGCCCAACTGCTGGCTCTAAAGTTTGTGGTTTGAACCTACAAGATAAAAATATGGCAATCGCTTTGGCAAAGACAGCCTACAGGGTTTGGAAACCCTACAGGGCAGTTCTATTTTGTCCTACAGGCTCATTATTAGTTGGAATTAAAAGCAGTGCACATACTTTATAAAGTTCAATGACTCCACTTTAGGTTCAAAACTCCTGGGAGCATTAGAAACTTGAGAGTTAAATCTCTAGAAAGATTAATTATAACCACTCTGAACAGAAGTTTTAGAAAGTCTCTGGGTGGCAGAGTTAAGGCCCGACAACTAAAGAGAAGGTTGATTGTTTGAACTTACCCAGAGGCACCTCAGAAAAAGGCCTGACAATCAACTTTCAAAAGTTAACAGCCTGGAAAACTGTAAGGAAAGGTCTCTGCAGCACATTTGAGGCTGCTATGAGTCAGAATCACCATGATGACAGCTGGTTTAGTAAAGAGATTTGACGGTGATGTAAAAGTTTTTCATGATTTTAAGGTTAGTCAGTAATTACAGACAAGTGGTATTTGGAATTCTTTATCAAGAATAGTGTAAATTTTCTCTCTTCTATTATGTAACCAAAAATGTGCTGTGTTTTTAAAATAAGAGATTTTTCTCTTTACAAGTTCTCTCACTGGAAAACTGTTAGAATATTTAAAATTTTAAAATTTAACAGTTAAAGGATGTGATTGTTAAAGGATGAGATTGCTCAGTCTAAGCTCACTTGGCCAACTGACTGGAAGAGATCTATATTTGTTCCCATTCCAAAGAAAAGTGACCCAACTGAGTGTGGAAACTACAGAACAGTGTCATTGATTTCACATGCAAGCAAGATT
>NW_006399984.1:891841-906616 GCF_000299155.1 Elephantulus edwardii
AAGGCGGTGCGGTTGGCGCAGGATAGAGCAGGGTTTAGGGCTGTTGTGCATAGGGTCGCTATGAGTCAGAAACGACTCGACGGCACATAACAACAACAACAACCACAACAACATGAAAACTATGACTATCAATCATCTTGCTGCCTGATGTGTGCTCTATGTAAGTACATTACATATTCCTTATAGCTGGATTGAAAACCTGGAAATGAAATGAAGTCCCTGGAGAAACTCAGCCATGCTGGTGCTTTTGACCAACTTTGGGAATTTAAAAGAAACACTTTTCAAAGGAGACATAACACGTTCAAAAGTCCATTTAATTAAAGAGAGAGGTTTTTAGGGGATTATAATTTTCATCCCCTACTTAATCAACCATTGGTAGATCGATAAAAGAAGTAATGTGAAATAATACCAAGTAGCACCAGAATAGCCTTCCACTAAAGCTGGTATGCACACAGAGCTGAGAGGATGGCTTCCTCTTGCCAGGCCCCTTAGGTAATTTCAACAATAGTTCTGTTAAACACAGCATTAATGTTCTAAGACACAGCAAGCAGCAGAGAGCTTACAGAGTCACGTTTCATAGTGTCTTATCTCCAAATCAGATAAAGTGGTATATAAGGTTCCATCCAGGAAGCATTCAGTCAGAGCAAGTTAAAGTCAGTATTTTCTAACACATTTTCAAAGTATTTATTCTGAATTAGCCAATGGGAGAAAAATGCAACTACTCAATATTACTGAGATTTGCATCTCAAGCCTGCAACAGTGCCTACTGCCTACCTTTAAAAGAAATGTAGGCAAAGAATTTAAGAGTTTAAAACTTGCCAATTCCTTGAAATGTTTTTCTCCCTGTGGGATAATACCTTTTCCTTTTTATTTTTTTTATAAAGACAATATATCTTACGAGATTATTCCTGATGCACCTACCTAAATCATTGTACAAAGTACTTCACCATAGACATTATACTCTTGATATCCCAAACATAGGAGTACATGTCATGAAGGATTTTCCTGTTGGTACAATTGCAGAGCCATTTTACATTCCCATCACCACAGAATAAAAAAGAGATAGGAGACAAATAAAACAAAGAGAACATTAGAATCATGTAAAAGAACATATATATGATAAGAGGAATAATATATGTATGATGGAATTCCATAATAGGAGAGAGGCAGGGAGAGCACTGAGAAAATTGTGGAAGAAGTAGTAGAAAAAAATTTCTGAGGTATCATCTAGAATGATGAAATCCACATTGGGAAAAAAAAGACTAGATTTAAAAATAAAAACCAAGGCATATAATAGTCAAATTGTGAAAAATCAAAGATAAGAATAGAATAATAAAAGAATTATAGAGAAAAACAGAGTCATCTACAAAGGAGAGCCAATTAGATTAAGTTCTGATTTCTCAGCAGAAACCATACCAGCAAGAAGACCATGTGATGACATAAAAAGCAGGCTGAAAGAAAACAATTGCCAGCCAAGGCTCTTTAAGCCAAGAAAGCTTTCTAAAGAAGTCTATCTAAACATGAAAGAGAAATTAGGTCATTGGCAGAAAAGTAAGAATGGAAAGAATTAATGAAAAGAATACCAACTCTAAAATTCTAAGGTAAGTCCTTCACAGAGAGACAGCAAAGACAAATGGATGGAGTATATTAATGGACCTATCAATAATCACACAAAATGTGAATGGCTTAAATGCACCAATTAAAGAGATAAAGAGAACATATTAAAAAATAAATCCCACTAATTTTTTGCCTATAAGAGACACATCTAAGAAATGAGAGAAAAATTAAAAATAAAAGATTAGGAAAACATACACCAACTAAATGGCATCCAGGGAAGAAAGAGTGACAATACTAATCTATTTTAAAATACACTTTAGTTCTCATTTTCTCAGGGCATAAGAAATGGAGCATTTTATACATCAAGTACCAAAGAGCCTTATCTTTGCAATTTTCTGTTAAGGTGTAACAATGTGCCAAATCTGACTAGTGTTCTTTCTCCTATGTATATGATGAGTGGTCTCTATTATATTATTTTATTATGATGTTGTTAGATTAGTGCAGTTCAGAGTCCTGAAATATAAGCTTTGATTTTGGTTGTTATCATTACATATGGTCAAATGTGTGGCATCAGGATTGGTGGAAGATCTATCAACAATCTGCATTATACAGATGACACAACACTGCTGGCTGAAACTGAGGAGGACCTGAAGTGCTTGCTGCAGAAGGGTCAAAGACTGCAGCCTTCAATATGGATTGAGGCTCAATGTCAAGAAGACAAAGATTCTTACCACTGGACCAATGGGCGGCAGCATCAGGATGGATGGTGAAGAGATTGAGATTGTTAACAACTTTAGTCTTCTTGGCTCCACAGTCAACACTCTTGGCACCAGCAGCCAGGAAATCAAAAAAACGTATTATGATGGGAATGTCTGCTGTTAGGGACCTCTCCAAAGTACTGAAGAGCAATGGTGTCACTCTGGAGACTAAGGTGGGTCTGATACAGGCCATGGTCTTTGCAATCACTTGTTATGCATCAGAGAGTTGGACAATGACTAGGAAGGATAGACGGAGAATTGATGCCTTTGAGCTGTGGTGCTGGAGAAGAATATTGAATGTACCATGGACTGCTAAGAGAACAAACAGATTTATCCTTAAGAGAGTTAAACCAGGCTGCTCCTTGGAGGCAAAGATTCTGGGGCTTCATCTGACATACTTTGGACATGTTGTAAGGAGGGACCATGTTGGAGAGGGACATCATGCTTGGGAGGGTGGAGGAACGGCAAAAGTGGGGAAGACCCTCTATGAGGTGGATTGATTCAGTGACTGGGATAATCAGGATGGATGTGTCAGAGGCAATGTGATTGGCACGGGACAGAGCAGGGTTTAGGGCTGTTTTACATAGGGTCACCATGAGTCGCAAGTGACTCGACAGCACATAACAACAACATCAAGATTCAACTACTGGTCTTGTTGATGGTTTAAATTGTGTACCTGTTTACAATTTCATTGATTTTTGCCTTAATTTTTATAATTTCATTTTTTTAGAGAGTGTCAGGTTTTCTTGCTGTTCTTTTTCAGCTTGTTGGAGGAGTTGGGTCGAAGAATCAGTTATCATTTTTTTCTTCTCTTTTGATGTGTTTGCTTATTGCTATAAATTAACCTCTAATTTTCTGTTTCCTAGAGGTTTTGGTAAGTTATGTTTTCATTGTTATTTGTTTCAGTAAATGCTTTTGTTTCATTTTTTAAATTTCTTCTATTATTACCCACTCATGTTCAAGCAAGGTGTTGTTCAACTTTCAAATGTGCATTTTTTTTTCTCTTTTATCCTCTTGTTATTAATTTCTGATTATGCACCATTGTAGTCTGAGATAATGCTTTGCATTATTTTTGTGGTTTTTTAAATTTATTTATTGATACTTATTTTGTAACCTAAAATGTGTTCTTTTTGGAGAATGTTCCATGCACATTGGAGAAATTCCTCTTGGCTTTTGCTTGTAGATTCCTGTAATTCTTTGAGTATGTTTTTTCACCCATTGAAAATATTCTGTCATTGTTCTTTTGAATTCTGTCAGAAAGTTCCATCAGACTTCCTGGCTTCTGGAGATCCACTGATTCTGTGTTTTGGTCACTTTTTTTTGTGGCATCTTATTTTGGATTTGTGTAGGGTGTGAGATACTCTGCTTCTTCTGTGTCATTGCTGTGGTAATGTTTTCCATGTCTGGGTCTTTAATAGGCTCTTGGTCACTAGGCTTACTGCCCCAGAGGAGGAAAGGGTAGCTCAGCCACCTGAATTTTTCTCTGATGCTTTGATTCAAGATAAGACTTGTTTCAATTGGGAGAAAGATGGCCTGGGAATGAACAATCTTTTGAATTATTGACCTTCTGAATTAGCAACCACCTCAGCCACAGCTAGGCAGGGTCCAGAGGATCCACAACTCAAGTACTGGCTCTAGGAAGGGCCAAGAGTACCAGGTGATGATGGGGAAGTAAATGGTTATATTGGTGCTCCTAGTGAAGAACATTGGGGCACCAGTGGATTGGTCTCAACGTGGCAGGACGGTCTTGTGCACCAGCTCAGTCCAGTTTAATACTCTTTGCCAACACCACAATTCAAAGGTAGCAGCTTTTCTTTGGTTTTCTTTATGCATTGTCCAACTTTCATACACATGTGAGGAAACTGAAAATATAATTACTTGGGTTGCCAAACATTAGTTCTCAAGTGACATCCTCTCTTTTTAGCACTTTAAAAATATTTTCCCATTGTCTTATGTGTTTTGAAATTTAAACTGATGCTTGTGTAGAAATTGATTGTAGATCCAACTGAAATTAATTTCTGATAACTGCAATCCTTTTTTTATTTATCATGTTGTTATTTGTTGGTTGGTAGAGTTGTGAGTTTGGGTTTGTTGTTGCTTTGGTTTTTTGTGTGTTTTTTTTCTAAATTTGGAATGTACTCTAGGTAGAAGTCTTTGAGCTTCACTATTAAGTACCTTAACTTTTCATGTTCTACAAAGTTATGCCGTTTGCACATTGCAGGCTGTTAATGAGTATCCCTTCAAGCCTGATGTCATGTGTGGGTCCATAGTCATGCTTTTCCTATTATTTGCTCTTCATACAGATAAAATAGGTATGGTGAAAGAATACAAGCTGGTGCTCACCTTTCCTCATTTTAATCCCTTGTTCTGTTTGAAAGAGTGTCCTGAGGAATGTTCATTAAAAAAAGGATAGTCTTGTTTCACATACATTGTGCATGTTATCAGAATGAGCAGTCCCTATCATGTTCAATAAAGAAGAGAGTAAGCTTAAGGGAAGAAAACTCCTAGTAAGATGTATTGACACAATGGCTGTAATAATGACTCGAATCATAACAAAGATTGTGAGAAAGATACAGAATTTGTCAGTGCTTCCTTCTTTAGTTAGAAAGGCTTTAGTTCACCACGACAAAATAAAGGTAAACAATCCAAATGTAAAATGGGTACATCATATGAACAGACACTTCAAAGAAGACATTCAGATGGTGAACAAACACATGAAGAAATGTTAAAAATCCCTAACTCTAAAAGGGATGCAAATCAAAACAACTATCAGATATCATCTCACCCCAGCAAGAAGAGAAAAATCTAACAGAGCAGTAATCAACAAATGTTGGCAAGGTTGTGGAGAAACTGGAACCCTTATTCACTGTTAGTGGGAGTGTAAAATGGTGCAACCACTATGGAAGACAATATGGTGCTTTCTCAAAAAGTTGGAAATAGAAATACCATTTGACCCAGCAATTCCACTACTTAGGAATATATAGGGAATATAGCCTAAAGAAACTAGAACTGCCACCCAAGCAGATATATGCACACCCATGTTTATTGTGGCTTTGTTCACAATAGCAGAGAGTTGGAAACGACGCCAGTGCCTATCAACAAATGAGTGGATAGAGAAGCTGTGATATATTAATACAATGGCATATTATGGAGCACTGAAAAACAAAAAACTCATGAAATATTATACATAATGGTGACCCTGGAGGACATCATGCTAGTAAAATATCTCAGTCACAAAAAAACAAATACTGCATAATGCCACTGTTATAGAACAGGACTGACATGGGGACTGAAGGGAAACTAAGAAAAAGAGGGGATAAATAATGTACACAGCATTGAAACAGACCAGGGAGAGTACTGTATAAAAGGAATATATGATTAGGTATTATTGGAATGACAAGAATCCAGAATAAGAGTTGCATAGTAAAGTGGTTGGGAGGGAGGCACTGTATTACAATGAAAAAAAAATTTTTTTTCAAAGAAAAAAGTGAACTCGGGGAGTGAGGAGGCAGGGAGGAAAATGCACCACAATGAAACAATGGAAATCCAAGTTCTTTATAAACTTTCATTAAAATCTTTAAAAAAAAAAGGCTTTAGCTAGGAAGCCTTCTTTCTCTAGTTAGACCACTATGAGCTGGAGGCAACTTAGTGGAACCTAACAACATGCCCCTATTTTAGTGGAGTGCATCAATCTCAACACTTACTCTTCGAGTTGTCCTCAACATTGTGATATTCCTTTTCCCCCCTCCCACCTCATTTTTCAATCCTATCTGTCCTACAAGGTCTTGATGAGTTAGTTATAAGTCAGAATTCACTCCATGACAGTAGTTTTTGAGCTTTTCTAGTTTGTTAATTTATTATGGTTTTATTTATCTTTTAGATGATGCAAGCATACATCTGTTCTTTCTCCACAAACGGTCTCCAGTAGTGGTCCATAGAAAGAGCTTGACAGGTATAATCTGCTGTTTGCTAGCCCAGGTGAACCCTGGCAGTAGGGACGTGCAAGAGTAGGATTCAAAGATTTGGCGGAGCATTTTGTTAAAATAAGAAGATAAAATTAAAGAGGATGGACATTGGAGCTCCCTTGGAGACAGGTACCACTCCCATAATTGGCCGGTCTTTCTGGTTGGTCTTCAGCCCCTGTTGGGCCACACCCCTTTTTGGGTGACATCCCTCCTGTTAGTTGCTTCAGACCTTGTTTTCTTAGCCTTATTCATTGTCAGGCATGTAATTTAGGGACCTCCTCCAGACTAGGATTGCCGCGCAGGGGAAGCTGCAGGAACAGCCGCGCGTGGCTCTGGGATTCGAGCGCTGGTCCCACTGGCATTTCCACCTTGGCTCTGAGCCCAGGTTTATCCATCACGCTGGAAGTCTATGAGAGTACGGGGCAATTTTCCCCCTCCATCGTGGTCAAGGCTCTAGAGCGCGGGAGGGCAGCGCGCACTAACCCCGCCCCGCTGTCACCCTGTGGCACAGCTGCATGCACTGTCACTGAGAATTGGAGGTAGGGGGTCCAGTGAGGACCCCATCTGTCATCTGACGCCAGCAATTCAGGAGGCTGCGGAGGCGGAGTGCAGGAGAGAAAGGCCTGCTCTCCCTGGGCCAGCACACTGGCTCCAAGACACCATGGCCCAGAAACTACTGCTACTGCTATTCTGCCTCATCTTGGGTTTGCGCGCAAGGTAAGTGAGGAAGGGGTTCCCAGGGCACGCTCGCCAATGACTCGCCTGAGGCACCTAGTGGTGCTGGGCACCCCCCACCTCACTCTCCATCCAGTACTCACCTGTCCCACCTTTCCGGATGTGGCTGGCTCCTCCCTGGCTGCAATTGCAGTCTTTTAAGAATCCAGGAATTTGGAAGATTTAGAGATAAATGGGCTCTAAGCACAAAGCTTCTAACATCTGATAGTTTTTAGGGGTTTTTACAAAATAAGAAAAGAGAACCGCAAAGGTGTTGTCACTGCTTTTCTCTATCTCCCTCAAATGCACCTGAAGCACACCCACACGTTGACCCACACATGCCCAAGTTTCCTAATGTCTAGTTTAGACTGACAACTGCCAGAAGGAAATTAGAAATGGGTTCGGGGAGGTGAACAGTCTGATTTGTCTGAATAGATTCCCATCCCTAGATTACACATACTCGCATACACATACACTCACATGCCACATTAGAATCGTACATTAGTAGATCATACATACACGGGAGATCCAGCATGTTGGAAATAATAATAAGGCTCTTTAATTGAAGAAATTACCTTTTTATAAATACCCTCTATGACCTTTTCTCTTGTGAAAAGACTCTTAGAATCTAAGAGAGCTCTCTAAATACAAGTCTAAAAAGCCCTAAAATAGCTTCGGAAGAGATGAAGAGAGATTTTGAGGACAGAAGGACTTTGGGGAGAGAAGGGTTAAAACTGTTGCTATAAACGCAACTAGAAATTCTGTGTTTGATTTCTCTAATTCTATCTCCCAGGCAGGATTTCTGGCCTACCACTTGCAGACTAATCTGTGGTTTTGAAATCAGTACAGCTCTGCCTCTCCCCCAGGTCTTATAGCACTCCCATTCCTTTTGTTTTCAGCTTTTTCTTTTCCAAGTCTGGACCCTCTGCAGGTGGTAGGAGTTACTGTTTGGAAGCCTTGCATTTCCTAACATAAGTCAAAAGAACTGGGAAGACTCATTAGACTCATTAACCCAACTAAAAAAGCCTGGAAGGGCCCCAGTTCTCATTCCCCACCCCTCACCCCCGGTGTTAGCCCTAAGGAAGCTCACCTCTGTATCTCTTGTCTTGGCTGAAAAAATAGACAGTGAGCCAGAAAGGGCAGATGCAGTTTCTATCCTCACAGGCAACTTTCTCACTCAGCCTTGAGTCTTTCAGCTAAAGAGTCTCCAAAAGGAGAAATCTATAAATGGGAAGGGGAGTGCATCTCTGTCTAGAGGCTGAGAGGCAAACAGGCAACATCAGGGTAATAGAGATCCAAAGTCGTGCTCAGATTGGAAGTCATATTTAAATGACTGTTCTATTGCCACTGATTTTGATGATGTGAGCTCAAGCAGCTCAAGATCAAGTACTCAATAGTTTGTCACTTAACATTCAAGAAAGAAAATTACCTATTATCCCCATAACTTTTATGTGCTTTATTTGAATGTAATCTTAACATATAACTTGATTCAATCATTTTCTCCAGGATTCCCAAATAAAAATAAAATTTTTTTATCATTTTAATTCTTCCATCTTGCCACGGTAATGTAATGATTTTAATATGACATAACTTTAGATTGGTTCTTTACTTCTCATAATAGAGATTACATAGCTTTTGAAAATAATCTAATATTTAAATTAATTTTAGTAGTTTAGGCCTGTCCTTGCAAAATGCCTATATTCTTTGTATATGTGCTAAAGATTTAGAAAACATCTTGATTTCCAGCTTTCTATTTCAAAGTTATTATGAATTCCAAGGATATCATCAATTACATTCTGACATGTCTTTCTTGTGTTGAAGTTATCAGGAAAGATTCTGGCCCTTATGCTTTATGTAAATGAGTTGTCAGTCTCCCTACTCGGACATTCACGGGTGAACTTACTACACATTAAAACATTATTACACATTCCATTAAACATGGAATCTTGATGATACCTTGAAGGGACTACTGGGGTGTTGGTTTACTTACTGAGGTTTCAGAGTTATTTTAATTTTAAAAATGAAAAATATTTCTGATTTTTTCTCTGTCCTGAATGAAGACAAAATATAACTTATCAAAATACTATCTAAGATGGGAAAGTTATTGACAATAGTACATCATTGATTTCTTTTTAAGAAAAAGGTGGTTTTAGGGATAATACTTTAAAACACAATAATCCAAATAATAAGCATACTCATAAATATTATACATAACCCATTTAGAATTAAATTTAAAAAAAGCAATTCTTTTATCCACAATCTAGTGAATCTCCTAAAATGAGATTTTCTTTTCCTTAAAGCAAGGATATATACTGCTGATTTGTTCTGGCAGTAGCAGTGTGAAGCTTCTCTTCCTAAACAACATGCCTCTGGGAAATCTATGAACTTTGGTAAATGTCCATGGGTGTACAGGGGCTTCAGGCCTCTTGTTCATAGGGTCGCTATGAGTTGTGCTCGACTTGAAAGCAATCAACAACATCATTTAAAATTGAGGGGGGAACAAAGTTATTCTTCTTTTATCCACATTCTAGTGAATCTCCTAAAATGAGATTTTATTTTCCTCAAAGCAGGGATATATTATTGATTTGTTCTGGCAGTAGCAGCGAGAAGCTTCTCTTTAGTTTTATGAAGTCCTTAGTGAGCTGACAACTTTCTTGGCGACCATGGGCTGGAGGAGCCCAACATTGAGCACTGAGAGGCCAAGAATTTATCTGCCCACACAATCTGTCCATGCAACTTTAGACAAACTATGGATCCTATGCCCATAATATTTCTTGAAGCGTAAGAGATAATGCTCTTACTTTTCCTTTCCCTTCCTTTTAGTCTTCTCTGACTTGACTTTTCTCTAAGGGAGAAACTTAGACAGTTTTAGGAAAATGCTACCATTACTATAAGCAAGAAAACTTGGTTAATTATACTACTTAATATTTGTTATTGAAGTAGCTCAAATAATTTTCTGAAACAAAAGCTGCTTACATAGAGAAAAGACAGATCAAGAGTTTATGAATGTACTGGATTTATCTATGTATAACTACCGGTGATACTGGAAATGGCAGCATGCCTCTCCAAAATGCTTAGGAGCAATGATGTCGATTTGAAGACTAAGGTGTACCTGACCCAGGCCATGGCCTTTCCAGTCACCTGCTACACTCTAAGAATTGGACAAGACATAAGAATGGCAAAAGGAAAATTGATACCTTTGTGTTGTAGTATTGAAGAAAAGCAGTGATGTGGATTGTGGAAAGAACAGATATGTCATGGGAAAAGTGCAGCTGCAGTGCTCCTTGGAGGCAAAGATGATGAAGCTCTGTATATCATACTTTGGACTTGTTGCTAGGAGAGGCTATTCCTTGGAAAGAGGCATTATGCTTAGAAAGGTAGAGGGTCAGCATAAGAAAGAAAGCCCTGATGAGATAGATTGACCTAATGACTGCAGTAATGGACTAAAATGTGTCAGAGATAATGATGGTGGCAAAAGATAGGATAGGTTTCAGATAAATTGTTGATTAAGTCCCTATGAGTTGTGATTGACTTAAGGGCACTTAACAACAACAGCAATGCTTTTCTAGTGGGAACACCTTTGCTGGTCTAAAGCAGATGGAAGGAAGAGATGATGACAGAGAATAGGAGGGTGGGCAAGGAGAAAGGAAGATAGGAAAGGGCAGATGAGAGAGAATAAAGAAGAAAGAGAGAAGTAGAGAGAGCAAGCAAACAATATTGTGGCAGAGTGTGGAATGTGTCCTGAGAAAGCCATGAATGAATTTTCCAGAGTGAATTGCTCATCTTTCAACTAAGACTGCTTTGTCTGGAATGACTTGCTGAGGTACACTGGCAATGACTGGTTTCTATGCATGTCTTCTAGCATATCCTTCAATCTTTTCTTATCAATTTTATAAAACTAACATTCCTGATCATCATAAAATCATAATTTTAAATCCTTTAGTATTACCAGTATAAATTTACCTTTACAGATAATGGAATGAAACATATTATTAAATATGTTTTGCAAATGTTATAGGTTAATTTTTATTCCAAATGTTCAGCATAAATAAATGTATCTCACAGCAGTTTAGAGTTTTAGTGATTGAAATGTAAAATGGTGCAACCCCTGTGGAAAGCAGTATGGTGCTTTCTCAAAAAGTTGCAAATAGAGATACCATTTGACCCAGCAATTCCACTACTGGGAATATACCCTGAAGAGACCATAGCTGACATCCAAGCAGATATATGCACACCCATGTTTATTGCAGCTTTGTTCACAATAGCAAGGAGTTGGAAACAACCTAAGTGCCCATCAACAAATGAATGGCTAGAGAAGCTGTGGTATATTCGAACAATGGAATACTATGCTGCATTAAAAAACAAGGAACTCATGCAATATTATTCAAAATGGTTGACTCTGGAGAACATTATGCTGAGTGAAATATCCCAGTCACAAAAGGACAAATATTACATGATGCCACTGTTGTAGAATGGGACTGTCCTTGGGGTTGGGGAGAGACTGAGTAAGATGGGTTCAATAATGTATACTGCACTGAAACAGAGGAGGGAGAAAACTGTTTAAAAGATATATGACTAGGTATTTCTGTCATCACAGGAGTCTAGAGCGAGGGCTACATGGTGGAGGGGAACTGGGGGAGGGTTTGTAAAACAATGAAAGAATCCTTTCTTTTACTTTTCCATAATTTTTGACTCATGTACTTATAACTTGTTAGTCAAATTTGTGTCTTCTAGGTTGCAACACCCCCATGATACATCTTCAAGGATATGAACATGTACGGCTAAGCACAATTAATAACAGTGCATCTAAATTCCAAAATCAATCTCCATAATAGTCTATGTGTTTCCTACTGCCAAAGGGGCCCTTTAGAGTAGTGAGAGAAGATCTTCACCCTGAAACCCACAGTGGCCCTTTTCAGCAGGAAGTAGCTAAGAGAATACGCCATCCCCTTTTCCTTATGAATCAGGGTGAAGTCTCTCTCAGGGAGGAGTGATAGGGAATGGCAAAGGACACACCGACAAAAGAGATTAATCAGAACTGACTTTGACAAGCACTGTGGCAATTGGACAATTAAAACAGACATTCGGATGGCGGGGAAGAAGAAAAAACTGGGGAGGAGGGTAGAGAGAATGGTGCAGCAATGAAGGAATGAAAACCCCAAATCCCTGTAAATGTTCATTAAAACTAATAAAATTTAATAATAAAAAAAGAAATGTAAAATATTCAACAGTAACATTCATGATGAGATGCATAAGAAAATCACTGCCAGACATGTTGTTGCTGTTGCTATGTGCTGTCGAGTCACCAGCAACCCTATGTACAACAGCACTAAACCTTGCTCTATCCTGTGCCAACCTCATTGTATCTGACACACCTATCCCAATTACCCCAGTCACTGAATCAATCCACTTCATTAGGGGGTCTTCCTTTCCTGGGCTGTCCCTTCACCCTCCCAAGCATGACGCCTTTCTCTAAGGACTGATACCTCCTTGCAGCTCGTCCAAAGTATGTCAGCTGAAGCTTCAGAAACCTTGACTCCAAGGAGAAGCCTGGTTTAATCCTCTCTAGGTCAGACCTGTTCGTTTTCTTAGCAGTTAGTGGTATATTCAATAATCTTCTCCAACACCACAGCTTGGAAGCCATCAATTCTTCAATCCTCTCTAGTCATTATCCAGCTCTCTGATGCATAGCAAGTGATTACAAAGACCATGGCCTTTATCAAAGCGCACCTTAGTCTCCAGAGTGATACCATTGCTCTTCAGTAATTTGGAGAAGTTCCTAACAGCAGACTCTCCAATCACAGTGTGTCTTTTAATTTCCTGGCTGCTGGTGCCGAGAGTGTTGACTGTGGAACTATGAAAAAAAATATATATGCCATTTATGTGTCTTTATATTATATATATACAAAATTAATATGAAGACTGATCCTTAAATAGAGGTAATTAACTTAACAAAATTTATTTTTTCATTTATTTGATGTTCATTATAGATAAGTTGTTGTTGTTGTGTGCCATCAAATCAACTGTAACTCATAGAGACCTTATGAACAACAAATCTGAACCTAGACCTATCTTGTGCCATCCTCACTATCTCTGATATACTTAAGCTTGACTTTCAGAAGTTCTCAAGGTAGGTCCACGGATGAGTGGATGCCTATCTTCTGGCACTGATTTACAGGTGAAAATGCCTGTTGTTTAATTATAGAATTGTGATTTATTTGCAACATTATTGAACAAAACAAAAGCTGGATTCCATCATGCCATGTTCTTAGTGGTGGAATTTATCCTACTGAGTGTTTTTAGTCTTATTTGTTTATTTATTCACTTTAAAGATAATGCATGCAGTTGAGCTTAGAGAACTTGAGTTTTCTATCCAATAGCGGCTTATCTCGAACTTAGCAGAACTTGTGTAGTGTTTGAGTGGGGAAATCTTAAGGCACTACACAAGTTATGAACATACCTTCTAAGCCACTTTTATGCCATAATTACAGATCCAGAAAGTTGGAAGAGAATAAATATGAAGAGTCATCCTCAAATCAAAAGTGGGTGCTGGCACCAAAATCCCAGGACACAGACATGACTTTTGTCCTTAACAAGTTGCTACGAGAATATGATAAAAAGTTGAGGCCAGATATTGGAAGTGAGTATATATTTTTGTTATTCCAACGAAACATAAGCTATGATGTTTTTCTTTTGATAGAATTATAGATTCAGAGAAAGTTGTAAAGATTCTCATTGTTAGAGATACCTCTCGTATTCTTAAAAAGTTTCCAAATGGTTGATTACATTGTACTTTGTAATTACAGTGAGATATATATACATATATATACATATAATTGATACACAGTATGTATACAGTTTTATGCTATTTTATCACATCTGTAGATCTGTAATACTACTGCAATCAAATATCACCAAAATCTCCCTTCTGCTAAACCTTCATCGTGATACCTCCTTCAGCTAACAGCCCTAACCACAAGAAACCACTATTTTTTTCTCCACTTTTATGTTTTTGTCACTTTGAGAATTAAATGAACAATTGAAATAAATGCACCTTTTAATATTTGACCTTTTGAGATATTTTCCTCCTACTCAAAATTGCTTTGAAATCCATGTAAATAGTTGTTTTGTACCATCCAGATGCCTGTGGCTCATAGTGACCCTATGAGTCGCTAATAGTTCAGAACACTGTCTAGTAGTTTGTTCCTTTGTGTATTAATGTATGGCACAGATGTGCTAGCTTGTTAACTGTTCACCAGTTGAAGAGCCTTTTAGTGACTCCCAGTACATGGTAATTATAAATAAAATTATTGTGAATGTCTGCATACAGGTTTTACTATGGACTTACAATTTTATTTCCCTCGAATAAATGTTCATAAATATGCTGAGAGTAGGGTTTTTCCTTTAGAAGCTGTAAAACGTATTTCCAAAGGTTTTGTTGTTGTAGTTGTTGTTATGTGCCCTCAAGTCACTTACGACTCATAAGTAACCCTATGTGCAACAGCCCTAAACTTTGCTCTATCCTGTGCTAATCACACTGCCTCTGACACACCCATCCTGATTACCCCAGTCACTGAATCAGTCCACCTCATAGAAGGTCCTTCCCCTCCTGTGCTGTCCCTCCACCCTCCCAAGCATGATGTCCCTCTCCAAGGACTTGTCCCTCCTTACAAAATGTCCAAAGTATGTCAGACGAAGGCGCAGAATCCTTGCCTCCAAGGAGCAGCCTGGTTTAACCTTCTCCAGGATGAATCTGTTTGTTTTCTTGGCAGTCCATGGTA
>NW_006399984.1:906716-907842 GCF_000299155.1 Elephantulus edwardii
CCATGGTATATTCAATACTCTTCTCCAGCACCACAGCTCAAAGGCATCAATTCTCCTTCTGTCCTCCCTAGTCATTGTCCAACTCTCTGATGCATAACAACTGATTGCAAAGACCATAGCCTGTATCAGAAGCACCTTAGTCTCTAGAGTACCACCATTGCTCTTCAGTACCTTGGAGAGGTACCTAACAGCAGACTTTTCCATAAAAATATGGTTTTGGTTTTTTTTTTAATTTCCTGGCTGATGGTGCCAAGAGAGTTGACCGTGGAGCCAAGCAAACGAAAGTTGTAAACAATCTCAATCTCTTCACCATCCATCCTGATGTTGCCAGTTGGTCCAATGGTGAGAATCTTTATCTCCTTGACATTGAGCCTCAATCCATACTGATGGCTGCAGTCCTTGACCCTCTGCAGCAAGCATTTCAGGTCCTCCTCAGTTTCAGCAAGCAGGCTTGTGTCATCTGCAAAACGCAGATTATTAATAGATCTTCCACCAATCCTGACACCACTCTTCTTCTCATAGAGCCCAGCCTCTCGGATAATCTATTCTGCATCCAGGTTGAAAAGGTAGGGAGATAGGACACATCTGTGGCGTATACCTTTCCCAATTTTGAACCATGCAGTGTTTCCTTGCTCTCTTCTGATGACTGCCTCTTGGTCCAAGTATAGGTTTATAGTGTTCTGGGATTCCCATTCTTCTCAGAGTAAGCCAGTTTGTTATGATCCACACAGTCAAATGCCTTTGCATAATCAATGAAACACAGATATACGTTCTTCTGGTATTCCCTGCTTCAGCTGAGATCCATCTAACATCAGCTACAATATCCCTAGTACCACGACCCTTTCTAAACCCAGCCTGGACTTCTGGCAGTTCTCTGCTGAGGTGCTGTTCCAGTCATTTTTGGATAATCTTCAGTAGAATCTTGCTCGAATGTGAAATCAATGATATTGTTCTCTAGTTTCCACACTCTCTTGGGTAACCCTTCTTTGAAATGGGAACAAATTTAGATCTCTTAAAAGTTGATGCCACTTGGTTTTTGTATATGGAGTGAGGTGGGGATCTTGTTTAATTCTTCTGCAGATAGTTTTCCAATTTTGCCAACACCATTTGTTAAAAAGGCTGTCAT
>NW_006399984.1:909562-914174 GCF_000299155.1 Elephantulus edwardii
GAAGAGTGCAAATGTTCATTACAAAGACAGAAGAGGAAGAAAAGACCAAAATGGATGTCAGAAGAGACTCTGAAGATTGTACTGGAACGTAGAGAAGCCAAAGCAGAGGGAAGAATTCAAGATACTAAAGAGCTGAACAGAAGATTCCAAAGGGCAGCAGGGGATGACAAAGCAAAATATTACAATGAAATGTGCATAGAGCTGGAGTCAGAAAATCAAAAGAGCTGAACTCACTCAGCATTTCTTAAGCTCAAGGAACTGAAGAACAAAGTTAAACCTCGAGTTGCTATAATCAAGCGATGCTTTACGCAGAATATTAAATGATCCAGGAAGAATTAAAAGAAGATAGAAAGAATATACTGAATCACTGTATCAAAAGGAACTAGCAGACACAGAAGAATTTAATGAAATCACATATGAGCAAGAGCCTATGGTGAGGAAGGAAGAAGGTCAAGCTGCTTTGAAGGAAATAGCAAAAAATAAGGCCCCAGGAATAGACGGTATACCAATTGAAGTATTTCAGCTAACAGATGCTGCCCTGGATGTACTCACCAAGCTGTGCCAAGAAATCTAGAGAACAACCACTTGGCCAACTGACTGGAATAGATCTATATTTGTTGCCATTCCAAAGAAAGGTGACCCAACAGAGTTTGGAAACTATAGAACAGTAGCATTGATTTCACAAGCAAGGAAGATTCTGCTGAAGATTGTCCAAAAACAATTGGAATAGCACATCAGCAGAGAACTGCCAGAAGTCCAGGCTGGGTTTAGAAGGGGTCGTGGTACTATAGATATTATAGCTAATATTAGATGGATCTTAGCTGAAAGCAGGGAATACCAGAGGAATGTCTATCTGTGTCTCATTGGCTATGCAAATACGTTTGACTGTGCGGATCATAACAAACTGTGTCTGACTCTGAGAAGAATGGGAATACCAGAACATTTGATCGTGCTAATGAGAAACCTATAGTTGGACCAAGAGGCAGTCATCAGAAAAGATCAAGGAAACACTGCATGGTTCAAAATTAGGAAGGGCGTATGCCAGGGATGTGTCCTGTCTCCATTCCTTTTCAACCTGTATGCAGAACAGATTATCCGGGAGGCTGGGCTCTCTCAGGAGAAATGTGGGGTCAAGATTGGTGGAAGATCTATCCACAATCTGCAATATGCAGATGATACAAGCCTGCTTTCTGAAACAGAGGAGGACCTGAAGCGCTTGCTGCAGAGGGTCAAGGAATGCAGCCTCCAATATGGATTGAGGCTCAATGTCAAGAAGACAGATTCTCACCACTGGGCCAATTGGCAGCATCAGGATGGATGGTGAAGAGATTGAGATTGTTCACAGCTTCTGTTTGCTTGGCTCCACAGTCAACACTCTCAGCACCAGAAGCCAGGAAATTAGAAGACTTATTGCCATGGGAAAATCTGCTGTTAGGGACCTCTCCAAAGTACTGAAGAGCAATGGTGCCTCTTTGGAGACTAAGGTGAGTCTGATACAGACCATGGTCTTTGCTATCACTTGTTATGCATCAGAGAGTTGGACAATGACTAAGGAGGATAGAAGGAGAAGTGATGCCTTTGAGCTGTGGTGCTGGACAAGAGCATTGAGGATACCATGGACTGCTAGAAAAACAAACAGATTCATCATGAAAAGGGTCAAACCGGGCTGTTCCTTGGAGGCAAGGATTCTAAGGCTCCGTCTCCCATACTTTGGACATGTTGCAAGGAGGGACAGGTCCTTGGAGAGGGACATCATGTTTGGTAGGGTGAAGGGACAGAGCAGAAGGGTACGGCCCCCTGTGAGGTGGGTTGATTCAGTGATTGGGGTAATCCGAATGGGTTTGTCGGAGACGGTGCGATTGGCATAGGACAGAGCAGAGTTTGGGGATGTTGTACATAGCGTCGCTATGAGTCGCAAGCAACTCGATGCCACACAACAACAACAACATATTGAATAGCAAATGAACTAAAAAAGTTATTGCATTCTAACCAATTCTAGATGTATTATACAGCAACAGGCATCAGGACTATGAAGTAGTAATAAAATGACAGGTATACAAATCAGTCGGACAGAACAGAGAAATTAGAAATAGCTTCACTTAACTACAAGTGACTGATTTTCTACAAACATACCACAGCAATTAAATACAGGACAGTTATCCCTTTTAACAAATGGTGCTGAAATAAGTGGATATCCAAAGATCAGGAGGGGACAAAAAACTCACAAAGAAAACTAACAAAACTACCCAACTAATCTTTCTCTTAACTCCACTCTTTATATAAAATTAACTTAAAACAGATAGTAAATGAAAAGATAAAGGCAGAAGTACAGAACTTTGAGAAGAAAGCATTAGAGAAAATCTTTGGGAAAAGAGTTTGAAGAAGAATTCTTCATCATTATTCCAAAAGTATAAGCCACAATAGTGAATGCCACCAAAATTTAAAAAAAACTTTGGCTCTGAGACTGTCCCTATTAAAAGACAAACTTCGAACCAAGAAAAGTTATTTGTAAACCATGACCTGACAAAGTATATTTGACTTATTATTATTGTTACATGCCACTGAATCAACTGTCACTCAACCTATGAACAACATCCTGGAACGTCACACGTGAACTCAAAATATATATATCCCAATACTGGAACAGTTGAAATTAGAAAATATAGTGGAAAAATATGAAGCACCAAAGAAAAAATCTTAAACAATCTGACTTATATAAAAGATCTTAAATAAACAGGCAAATGAACAGACATCTATTTCACTTGTAGTTACTAAGGGTAACAAAGAAAGGATATGATAAAATACAGCTTAAGTAATACGCATAATTTTTGTTTTCTTTTACTTTTCAAAGAGAGGAGCGAACTGGGTTGGGGGAGGTTGGGTGGGGAGAGAAATGCAGCAATGAATGAATGGAAATCTAAGGTCTCTGTAAATGTTCATTAAAATTATTAAAATTAAAAAATTACAAAAAAAAGAAAACACCAACAAACAACAAACCCAATTACACAGCACAATAAATGTGACTAAAATTATTGAATTGTAAATATAATAATCGTTGAAATGTCTTGTTGCATATATTTGGGCATGATAATTATTTTTTAGAAAAAGTTCTTTTATAAGTTATTAAAGTTGTAAGTTTCTATTTATATTCATAATGGGTGTTAAAAATTACAATATCAATTGCTGGTAAAGATGTAGCAAAACTGGATTACTCAGGCTGCTAGTACAAACACGAAATGGCAACCAGAAATGGGTCACTGAAAAAAAAGAGAGAGGATTCCTAACAGAGATGAATTGACAGTGACTGTAACAATGAGATTGAACATTTCAGTGTTTATGAGGATGACTTAGTAAAGCGCAAAGATAGATCTGTTGTTCCTAGTCCACTCAATGGCACCCTATAACAACAAAAATATAAATAATCAAATGTGTGAAATATAAATGCATGAAAGTTCCCAGGACTCATTCAGCAATGATTAAGAACACAATATATAGTTTATTCCTTTCAAGTTAGTGACATGCTTCACACATTTTGCAATATGTTTTGTTTCCTGGGTTAAAAAAAAAACCTTTGGAATCATTACATAGGAAAGAAACTAAAGCTATCATTCAAGATCACAAAAGTTTTATTTGTTTTGCAAAATCATTGTATGTTATGATTTAGAAAGTTTTTTCCCAAATGGACAATGAAATTCATAGAAGAGTATGTCTTTTGTTTCATTCAAAAGCATGAATTGAAATTATTCAATTCATTACCAAACTGCAATTTAGTTATAAAACTGTACTCTGTTACATTTTGACAAAGACATGAAAATTCCCAATACTTCCTATGAAAGATAAAATATAATCCTACCAACTCAAAACAAGAGATATTGCTCATGTTCTAAAAAAAAAATAAAACAATAAAATTGGACTGACACAGTTACTACGAAAAAAAAAAAAAGGCTCAAAAATAGCAATTTTCATGAGGTGGTGCACAGCCAGGCAATGCCTTATTCTGTTGTACTTTAATTTTAAGTTAGCATCAACTTTTGAAATCTACCCAACTAAAACTCAATTCACTTTCTTCTCAAGTGCACATGGTACATTCTCTAGAACTGATCACATATTAGGGCACAAAACAAGCCTCAATACATTTGAAAGCACTGAAATGATGCAAAGTGTCTTCTCAGACCACAATGCCCTAAAACTAGAAAATTAACCACAAGAGGAAAAAGCTCATAAAATCACCAATATGGAAGGTAAATAATACCCTGCTACAACACGATTGGGATACAGAAAAAAAATAAAGAATGAAATTAAAAATTTTTTGAAACAATTAACAATTAAAATACAATGTACCAAAACCTCTGGGATTCAGCTAAGGCAGTTTTCAGGGGGCAGTTTATAGCAATTGTTGTTGTTGTTATTGTTGTTATGTGCCATCGAGTCGCTTGCGACTCTTAGCGACCCTATGTACAAGAGCTCTAAATGCTGTTCTGTCCTGTGCCAACCTAGCCATCTCAAACGCACTTATTCCCACCACTCCAGTGACAGAATCGATCCATCTTACCAAAGGTCTTCCTCTCCTTCGCTTCCCCTCCACTCTGCCAAACATGATGTCCCTTTCCAA
>NW_006399984.1:915069-919409 GCF_000299155.1 Elephantulus edwardii
ATCTGACATTAGCTATAATATCCCTAGTACCACGACCTCTTCTAAATCCAGCCTGCACATCTGGCAGTTCTCTGTTGACATATTGTTCCAAACATTTTTGGATAATTTTCAGAAGAATCTTGTTTGCATGTGATATCAATGATATTTTTCGATAAATTCCACACTCTGTTGGGTCCCCTTTCTTTGGAATGGGAATATCGATCTTTTCCAGTCAATGGGCCAGCTGCCTGTTCTCCAAATTTCTTGGCACAACTTAGTGAGCACATCTAGGCCAGAGTCTGTTTGTTGAAATCTGTCAATTGGTATGCCGTCAACTCCTGGAGCCTTGTTTCTTGCCAGTTCCTTCAGAGCAATTTGAACTTCCTTTTTCATCACCATAGGCTCTTGCGCATATATCATTTCATGAAATTCTTCTGTGTCAGCCAATTCCTTCTGATACAGTGAATCTGTGTATTCCTTTAATCTTCTCTTGATACTTTCTGGATCATTTAATATACTTCCTAAAGTATCCTTAAGTATTGCCACCCGTGGTTTGAATTTGTTTTTCAGCTCCTTCACCTTAAGAAACGCTGAGCGAGTTCAGCCCTTTTGATTTTCTGACTCCAGCTCTCTGCACATTTCATCATAGTATCTTGTTTTATCGTCCCGGGCTGTCTTTTGAAATTTTCTGTTCAGCTCTTTGATTTCTTGGTTTCTTCCTTTAGCTTTGGCTTCTCGACGCTCTAATGCAATATTCAGAGTCTCATATGACATCCATCTCGGTCTTCTTTTTCATCCTTTGTAACGATCTTTTGCATTCTTCATGTATGATTTTCTTGATATCATCCCAGAGCTCATATGCTCTATGCTCATTGGTGCTCAAGGCCTCAAACCTGTTCCTGAGATTGTTTTGGAATTCGAGTGGGATAGACTGAAGGTCAAATTTTGGTTCCCATGGACTTGATTTAATTTTCCTCAACTTCAGTTTGAATTTACATATGAGTAGTTGGTGATCTGTGCCGCAATCAGCACCCGGCCTGGTTTTCACTGCTGATATTGAGCTTCTCCACCGAGTCTTGCAACAAATATAATCTATTTGATTCCTATGCATACCATCAGGTGAGATCCATGTGTATAGCCTGTGTTTATGTTTCTTATAAAAGTAAAAGGTATTTGCAATGAATAAATCATTGGATGTGCAGAACTCTATCATTCTATCTCCAGCCTCATTTCTCTCATGAGCCCATATTTTCCAGCTACTGAACCTTCTTCTCTGTTCCCAACTTTTGCGTTCCAGTCGCCCATTATTATCAAAGCATCTTGATTTCATGTTTGATCAACTTCTGACTGCAAAAGTTGGTAGAAATCTTCTATTTCCTCCTCTTTGGCTCTAGTTGGTGCATATATTTGAATGATAGTGGTATTCACTGGACTTCCTTGTATGCATATGGATATAGGGAAATATTTAAAAAAAAGCAAAATTAGTGATCTAACTCAATATCTTAAATAGAAAAAGAGCAACAGTCTAACCTCTCATTCTTTGCAGAAAGAAAATTATAATTATAAAAGTTGAAATCAATGAGATAGAAAACAGAAAAACAATTGAAACCATCAACAAAACTAGGAGCTGGTTTTCCAAAAGGTTATATAAAATTGACACATAATTGACAAATTAAACAAAAGCGTGGGGGGAAAACAAATGGAGAAGATACTAATAATTCAATTAAGAAATGAAAGAGGTGAGATCACAAGAGAACCAGAGGAAATTAAATCATAATAATATCAAATAATATCACAATGTTATGAAAAGCTATACTCTGATAAATTTGAAAATGTAGAGGAAATAGACAAGTTTCTTGGAATTCATCCTTCTGCCCAGCTTGACATGGACAGATGTAGAACATTTGAACTGGCCCATCAATAAAGAAGAAATTGAGCAGCCCATAAAAAGACTCCTCCACAAAAAAAGTCCTGGGCCAAGAAGCTTCCTGGCTAAATTCTAAAAAAATTCAAAGAAGATTTATCACCAATTCTACTTAAATTATTTCAAAAAAGAGAAAAATAAGGAATACATCCAGAGACATTCTTTCTACGAAGCAAGCATAATTCTGATATCAAAACCAGGCCAAAAACAAAGCAGGAAAAGAAAACTACAGACTGATATCTTTCATGAATATAGATGCAAACATCCTTAACAAACCCCTAGCAATTATAATCCAAAAGCACATAAAAAATAATTCATAATGACCAAGTGGGATTCTTAAAAGGGTATACTAGCATGGTTCAAATCAAGAAAAAGAATTAATGTAATTAGCAGAGCAATTGATGCTGCTCTGTTTCATCACACACACACACACACACACACACACACACACACACACACACACACATTCCTGTCATCCCTCACCAGTTCCAGTTATGTAAAAAAAGTGGAGCCCTGCAGGGAGATCAGCCCAACTGATACAGATCCTTCACATTGTCATACCCTGTGACATTATATAGTTACAACAACCTCTGCTAAGAAAAGACTCACATAATGTCAAGTAATCAGCAGTGTACCTTAGTCATCATAAAAAAACAAAATATATTTTCTTCTAATAAAAGTCCCAATGAAAACCATAAATAGAGAAAAGAGAAGAAATATGTTGATGTGCAGTTATTTGAACAGCTACAGATGAAGATGCAAATGATGTAAGAAACAACAGAAGCTATTAAAAAAAGCAAGTACCTCAGAGACAATGATACAGAAGAAATATATTGATGATGAACATTTTGAATAGCTACAGAAGAAAATGCAAAAGATGGTAAAAAGAATTAAAAGTATAGATAAAGAGGTACAAGATCTTAAAAAATAATCATCACAAGACAGAGTACAGCCAACACAATACTGGAAATAACAGAAAAGAGATGAAACAGAAAGTCATTGAGCTGGAAGACAAGAGCCTTACTGGAAACATACTAGAAGAAAAATCAGAGATGAAATACAAAGAAAATTAAGAAAACATTGGAATCATGTGGGATGACATCAAAGGAACAACATATGTATGATTGGAATTCCAGCATGCAGGATTGACAGGGAAATCACTGAGAACATTGTGGAAGAAGTACTAGAAGAAAACTTTCCAGGTACTGTGAAGAACAGGAAATCCACATTCAAGAAGCATAGTGAACACCAAATAGACTAGACCCCAAAAGAAAAATATCAAGACTTATCATAGTCATATTATCAAATGAAAAGATACGGATAGAATACTAAAAGCAGCACAAGAAAAACAAGACTCACCTACAAAGGGGAAACAATTAGATTAAGTTCTAATTTCTCAATGAAAATCACACGAGCTAGAAAAGAATGAGATAGCATATACAAATAGTTCAAGAAAAGCAACTGCCAGCCAAGAATCCAATACCTAGCAAAGCTCTCCATCACATATGAAGGAGAAATTAGATCCATTGCAGAAAGGAAGGAACTTCAAGAATATGTGAAAACAAAGTTAAAATTAGAAGAAATTGTAAGTGCTGTATGTCACATGGAGATGTGGATGGAGCATGTTGTTGTTGTTGTTGATACAGAACCAAACCATAGCTGACCCTCTGGTCAGTTTTTAGAGGCAGTTAATCATCATTCAGAGAAGACTGCCCATCCTTATCTCGCAGAGGAGCTGGTGGCATCAAACCATGTGCCGTTGGGATCATGGTGTAGCTTCATCGTCACTAGGGGCCACAGTCATTAGAAAGAACTGAAAAAAAAATCAGCAGAATGGGAATGATAACACAAGGCCTGACAATAGTCACACTTAATGAACTAAATGTGCCAACTAAGAGAAAAAGAGTAGCAGAATGGATAAAAAGGCAAAGCCTATCAATATGTTATCGTCAAGACACATCTATGAAATGGAGAGAAAGACAGACTCAAAATCAAAGGCTTGGGGGGAAAGTATAAAAAGAAATGGCAGACACAAAAAAGCAGGAATGGCAATACTAATCTCTAATAAAATAGACTTCAGAAAGAAAACCACCAGAAAATATAAGGAAGGGCATTATAAACTGATTAAAGGCACAGGAGATCAAGAAGCCATAATCTTGATCAACATTTATGCACCAAATGACCCTTGAAATACATAAATAAAACCAGTTAAGAGAATTAAGAAAGATCAGACCCCGCAGAACCATCCCATCTTTCCAGGTAAATGATGACTCCAAAAGCCCGCGACATCCGTTCTACACACCAGTTCTACAGGATGCATCACCTTTGACCGGGAAACATTACTACTAAACTTCAGAGACACTGATCCCAACATAAAGAACTACCATCAGCTGATGTGTTTGAAATCACAGAAGGCATGGAAGCTTCATATATAAGT
>NW_006399984.1:922612-928250 GCF_000299155.1 Elephantulus edwardii
CTCAGGAGAGGAAGGCCCTCTATGAGGTGGATTGATTCAGTGACTGGGATAATTGGGGTGGGAGTGTCAGAAACAGTGTGATTGGCACAGGACAGAGCGGAGTTTAGGGCTGTTGTACATAGGGTCTCTATGAGTCGCAGGCGACTCGACGGCACATAACAACAACAAGCAACATAGATAGTACCACAATAGTTGTATGAGACTTCAATACACCGCTATCACCGAAGGATAGGTCAACTCAAAATAAACTTAGTGAAGATGTAGAAGATCTAAACTAAGCAATCAGCTAACTTGACCTTTTGGATGTATTCAGGGTACTGTACCCAACTAAAACTCAATTAAGTTTCTTCTTAAGTGCACATGTTACATTTTACAGAATCAATCACATATTAGGACCCAGAGCAAGCCTCAACAAACTAAAAACATTGAAATAACACATGTATCTTCTCAGACAATGTCAGAAAACTAGAAATTAGCCACACGGAAGTAAAGCATACAAAACCACCCATGTGGAGGCTAAATCACTCTCCACTATTAACATGATTGGATCGTAAAAGAAATTTAAAAAATGAAATTCAAAAGTTCTTTGAAACAAATGCAAATACAACATACCAAAGGGATGCAGCTAAAGTAGTCCTCAGGGACCAGTTCATGGCAATAGGCACACAAAAAGAAGAAAGGGGAGGGGGAAATTATCTAACTCAATACCTTCATCAGTTAGAAAATGAACAACAATCTAATCTTACAGCCTATAGAAGAAAGGAAATTATAAGGATAAGAGCTGAAATCAATGAGATAGAGAACAGAAAAACAATTGAAACCATCAATAATACCAGGAGCTGTTTTCTCAAAAGGATCAATCAAATTGAGGAACCAATGGCAAAATTAATAAAAGGTTGGGGGGAAAGAAGAAGACATAGATAACTCAATTAAGAAATGAGATAGGTGACATCACAACATAACGAGATGAAATTAAATCAATACTATCTGAATATCATGAAAAGCTAAACTCTTGATAAATTTGAAAACCTAGAAAATGGACACATTTCTTGATATTGATTCCTAACCCAGATTGACCCAAACAGATGTGGAACATTTGAACAGACCCATCACAAAAGAAGAAATTCAACAGGCCGTAAAAGGACTACTTGTTCATAAGAAATGTTTGGGATCAGACGGCTTCACAGCTGAATTCTACCAAACATTCAGAGAAAATCTATCACCACCTATACTTAAAGTATTAAAAAAAAAACAAACCAGAAAAAGAAGGAATACTCCTAGAGCCATTTTATGAAGGAAGTGTGACCCTAATACCAAAACCAAGCAAAGATATTACCAAGAAAGAAAACTACAGACCAGTATCTCTCATGAATAAAGATGCAAAAATCCTTAACAAAATCCTAGTCCAAAAGCATCTTGATAATCCAAAAGCACATAAAAAATAAAAATCATCATGATCAAGTGGGATTCATAATTGGTTGCAAGAATGGATCAATATAAGGAAAATATTAGTGTAATTCAGCATATTAACAAAACAAATAACAAGAACCATATGATCTTATCAGTTGATGCAGAAAAGCGTTTAACAAAATCAAACCCCCCTTCCTGATAAGGACACTCAGCAAGACTGGAATAGAAGGGAATTTCCTCAAGACAGTGAAATGTATATATGCAAATCTAATCGCCAATATAATTCTCAGTGGAGAAAGATGAAAAATATTTTCCCTGCTAACAGGGAGAAGACAAGGATGTCTGCTGTCACCACTTCTATGCAATATTGTATTGCAAGTGCTTGCCAGAGCAATACAACAAGTGAAGGAAATAAAAGACATCCAGATCAGCAAAGAAATAATTAAACTATCACTAAATACAGATAATAGGATACTGTGCACAGAAAATCCCAAGGATTCAACAAAACAAAAACAACAACAGCAACAACAAAAACAAACCCTGGTAGAGCTAGTAGACCAATTCGAGTGGCAGGATATTAGATCAATATTCAAAAGTCAGTGAGATTCCTGTGCAGTAACAAAGAGAAAGAAGGAAACTAAGAACACAATACCATTTACAATAGCCAACCACAAATTGGAATACTTGGGAGTGAACCTAACTAGAGACACAAAAGATCTGTGCCAAAAACCTACAGAACATATTTGTGAGACACAATGAAAAACCTAAGTAAATGAAAAAATGGTTGTTATGAAGGCTCATCAATATTGTGAAAATGACAATACAACCAAAAGAAATCTACATGTTCAACACAATCCCAATACAAATACTAAATTCTATTTTCAAGGATATCAAAAGGGAAATTGTTAAGTTTATTTAGAGAATAGAGAGACCCCCAAATAAGCAAAGTACTTCTGAAAAACAAAAATGAAGTAGAAGTCATAGCACTCCCTGACCTCAAAACCTATCACTCAGCAGTAGTAACCAAACAGTATGATACTTTTACAGTGACAGGCCCATAGACCAATGGAACAGAATTGAGTGCCCAGAAATGGACCGCTTTATCAATGGTCAACTGATATTCGACAAGGAAATAAAATCAAATGGGGAAATGACAACCTCTTCAACAAACAGTGCTGGCAAACTTAAACTGCTAATTGCAGCCTTAATTATGGATTGAAGTTCAACTTCAAGAAAACAAATATTCTCACCACTGGACCAATTGGTAGCATTGTAATAGACGATGAAGAGGTTGTGGTTGTTAACAGCTTTAGTTTGCTTGACTCTACAATCAACACTCTTGGTATCAGCAGCCAGAAAATCAAGACATGAATTGCATTGGGAAAGTCGGCTGTCAGGGACCTCTCCAGAGTACTCAAGAACAATGACATCAGTTTGGAGACTAAAGTGTGCCTGATTCAGGCCATAGTCTTTGCAATTATTTGCTATGTATTAGTGAGCTGGACAATGACTAGGGATGATGGAAAGATAATTGATGCCTTTGAGCTGTGGTGCTGGAGAAAAGTGTTGAATATACCATAGATGGCCAGGAAAACAAACAGGTTTTTTTCCTAGAGAGTGTGAAACCAGACCTCTCCTTAGAAGCAAAAATTCTGAGGCTTTGTCTGACATACTTTGGGCATGTTGCAAAGAGGGACCAGTCCTATCATGCTTGGAAGGTTGGAGGGATACAAAAAGAGAGGAAGACTATCAATGAGATGGATTGATTCAGTGACTAGGGTAATTAGGGTAGGTGTGTCAAAGACAGTAAAGTTGGTACAGAATAGAGCAGGTGTCAGGGCTATTGCAAGTGACTGGACAGCACATAACAACAACAACATCATTTGGTGCATAGATGTTAACCAAAGTTTCATTTTCTTCTACTGTGTTTTAATCATTATATAGTGTCCTTCCTTGTCACATATAGTCATTTTCATTCTGAAGTCTATTTTATCAGAGATTGGTATTGTCACTCCTGCATCGTTGTGCATAACATTTGCTTGGTGGTCCCCCCCTCCCCAGCCTTCGATTTTGAGACTATATTTCTCTTAATTTCTTACATGTGTTTCTTATAGAAATATATTGATGGGCTTTATTTTGTTTTATCCATTCTGCTACTCTTTTTCTCTTGATTGATGATGTGTTTAGTCAATTCTATTGACAGGCCAGGTTTTATTATTGTCATTATGCTGTGTTTCTTTTTTTGTTGTTTCTTTTTAGTATGGCCCATCTACTTTCTTTTGGTGTCTCTGTGTAAAGGACTTTGCTTGAAAGTTCTTGAGTATTTGCTCTTGTTTTCACAAATTCCTTACATTCCTTCTTTTCTGAAAAGCATATAATTTCTCCTTCATATTTGATTGAAAGCTTTGCTGGGTACAGGATCCTCAGTTCACAGTTGTTTTCTTTGAACTTTCTGTATATGCCATTCCATAGTCTTCTTGTTCACAAGGTTTCTGCTTAGAAAACAGAACTTAATTTAATTGTGATTTCTTTGTTGGTGTGTGACTCTTTGTTTTTCTTCTGCTGCTTTTGGTATTCTAGCCTTTTATTTTGGATAATTTAACTGTGATATGTTTTTATGTTTTTCTTCTTCAGTTTATTCTATTTGACATTTGCTGAGCTTCTTGAACGTGGATTTCCTTATTCTTCATAATACTTGGGAAGTTTTCTTTTAGTACTTCAACAACTTTCTCAGTGCTTTCCCTGTCCCTCTCACATCCTGGAATTCCAGTCATATATATTTTGGTCCTTTTGATGTCATTTCACATGATTCTAATATTTTCATCATTTTCTTAATGTATCATCTGTGATTTTTCTTTTAGTCTCTTTCTGTTGAGGTTCTTGTCTCCTAGCTCACTGACTCTCTACTCCATTTCTTATGTTCTACATTTTTTGTCCCTCCAGCACTTTGGACACTTCTGTTCTTTCAGCCTTAATATTCTAGATTTCTTTTTCATGCATATCTGTCATTTCCAGTACTGTGTTTCCTCCCTGTATTATGATGAGTTTTTAAGTTATTGTACCTCTTTATCTGTAGTGTTATTTCTTCCTTTTTTTCCTTTTGCATTTTCTTCCATAGTTGTGCAAGTTCCTCCTTATCAATTTATTTCTTCTGGCTCCACATCTCTGGAGTGTTTGCTTTCTTAACTGCTTTCATTGTTTCTTCCATAGTTTGCACTTTCTTATGTAGTGGTTCAAGTAACTCTTCATTAATGTATTTCTTCTTGCTCTTTATGTGCCTTCTGTTGTTTTTTACATAATTTATACTTTCTTCATGGCTGTTTGAAAGTCTCCATATCAAGATATATCATCTGCCTTGTCCACTCTGGGATATTCATTGGGTAAATATTTTTTGGTTTTTTTTTTGTTTTTTTTTGAGAAGGTGTAATTTGTTTTTCACAATATTTCAAACTTCTTGTTGCTTTTTTGACATTATGTGAAGCATTTGGTGGGTTGTTTTTTTTTTTAATAAGTGCTAGGCCGTTTGTATTTTTTCTGTTTAAGTTACTGGTATCTTTATGATATTATTGTATATATGCCAGCTTAAAATGTTGAATCTATGGAGCTGGTCACTCACTTTACTGAAAGTCATTTCTGGGAATATTTGTCTTTCAGATTCTCTTTGTTCTACACTGCAGCCTTTTAGTAATCTCACCTTAATGGAGTTCAGTCTCCTAATCTCTGTTGTTCTCCTTCATCCATGGAGTGGCTAAGTGATGTGAGACCAGGTACTGTTCTTGAGCAGTTTCTATCCAGGGAGATTTCATGTCAGCCCTTTTCCTTGCAGCTCATCATAGCAGTTGGGCAGCTGAGAATATCTTTCATCTGCTTCTAGCTCTCTGTCCCAAAATCTCTTGTTCTGTTTGGCCCTGAGGATGGCCCCACAGCCACGAAGGCAAGGATCCCCCAAATCAAAACTGTACTTTATTTTTGTTTGTTTTGTTTTTTTAATTATTATTAAATTTTATTAGTTTTAATGAACATTTACAGAAATTTTGGGTTTTCATTCATTCATTGTTGCACTGTTTTCTTTACCCTCCTCCCAGTTCGTTCTTCTTCCCCCCCCCCGAATGTCTGTTTTAATTATCCAATTGCCACAGTGCTTGTCAAAGCCAATTCTGATTAATCTCCTTTGTCAGTGTGTCCTTTGCCATTCCCTATCACTCCTCCCTGAGAGAGACTTCACCCT
>NW_006399984.1:935539-936847 GCF_000299155.1 Elephantulus edwardii
TTGACCTTTTCAAAGAACCAACTCCTAGTTTTGTTGATAGTTTCAATTGTTTTTCTGCTTTCTATTTCATTTATTTCTGCACTAGTTTTTATAATTTCAGTTTTTTTAAAGGGTGTCAGGTTTTCTTGCTGTTCTTTTTCAATTTGCTGGAGATACTGGATTAGAGAGTCAATAGTCTCTTTTTCCAGTCTTTTGATGTGTTTGCTTATTGCTATAAATTGACCTCTGATTACTTCTTTGGCTGTTTCCCAGAGGTTTTGGAAAGTGGTGTTTTCATTGTCATTAGTTTCAAGAAACTTTTTAATTTCATTTTTTATTTCTTCTACTACCCAGTCAAGTTCAAGCAAGGTGTTGTTCAGCTTCCAAATGTATGTTTTTTTCCCTGATTCATCATCCTATTATTAACTTCTAACTTTGTAGCATTATGGTCTGACAAGATGGTTGTATTATGTCTATGTTTTTGAATTTATTGATGCTTGCCTTGTGACCTAGAATGTGATCTATTCTAGAGAACGTTCCATGCACATTGGAGAAGAAGGTATACTGTGGTTTGTTGGGGTGCATTAGTCTATAAATATCTATGAGGTCAAGTTGGTTTATTGTGTGATTTAATTCTTCAGTTTCTCTGTTGAGTTTTTTTCTGGTAGTTCTATTTTTTCTTGAGAGGGGTGTATTGAAGTCTCCCAGCACTATAGTAGTGTTGTCTATTTCCTTTTTCAGTTTTATTAATGTTTGGTTTATGTATTTTGCTGGTCTTTCATTTGGTACATAAATATTTATTATTGTTATGTCTTCTTGTTCTTTTGACCCTTTCAGCATTATGTAGTGACCTTCCTTGTCGTCTATGTGGTTTTTACATTGATATTTACTTCATCAGAGATGAATATGGCTACTCCTGCATTTTTCTGGTTGCCATTTGCTTGGTATATTTTCCCCCACCCTTTTATTTCTAGCCTGTCTTTATCTTCATTTTTCAGGTGTGTCTCTTGTAGACAACATATTGATGGATTTTGTTGTTTTATCCAATCTGCTACTCTCTTTCTCTTCAGCGGTTCATTTAAACCATTCACGTTTAGTGTGACTATTGAGAGGCTAGGTTTTATTGCTATCATTGTGTTGAGTTCTTTTTCCTGTTGTTGCTAGTTACTTTGTTCCATGGTGCCTTCTGTGGTATGTCTGTAAGAAGGACATCTGTGAGTCTCTCCTGCAATGCTGGTCTTGTTTTTTACAAACTCTCTTGGGTTCTGCTTTTCTGGGAGTATCTTGATCTGTCCTTCATATTTGATGGATAATTTTGCTGGGTACAGT
>NW_006399984.1:938385-940451 GCF_000299155.1 Elephantulus edwardii
GGAGGAGGAATAGTGGAAATGTATCCACATTTACAACATTCCTCTTACCAAAACCATTTATGGAAAATATGTACTGCATTGGAACATATATCTCTGGATTGGAAATGATGATATTATTAATACTTCTAGCCGTAAGCTTAAAAGATTATACTGTTCAAAATTATTTGTTACACAAGTGTACTTTTAAATGAATGCTTGGATCTTTACATCTTTCACCAATGTTTGATAGTTTTTAACATCTGTATTCTGAATATGTTTTATTATATTTATATTGAAGAATTTATAAATGATTACGACTGGAATTATGCTTGTAATTTTATTTTTTTTTCTTGGTGATATGTACCATTGAGTTGCTTGAGACTCATAGTGTTCTGAACCCTGCTCTAACCCGAGCCAATCTCACTGCCTCCGACACACCTAACCTCATTTCTCCTGTTATTGTGTCAATCCATCTAACTCCAGTCTTCCTCTTCTGCACTGTCCTTTGACTTCCAAGCATAGTGTTTCTCTCCAATGACTGGCTCCACCTGGCAACATGTCCAAAATACATGAGACAGATTTTCAAAATCTCTACCTCCAAAGAGTAGCTAGGTTTTGCCTTCTTTATCAGACCTGTTAGTTCCCGTGGCAGTCTATAGTATGTTTAAAACTTTTCCAGCACCACAACTCACAGGTATCAAGTCTTCTGTCATCCTTGGTCATTGTTCAGCTCTCTGATGAATAACAAATAATTATAAATACCATGATCTTAATCTCTAGACTATGATCCTTGCTCTTCAGTAGTCTGGAGAGATCTCTGAGAGCAGATTTCCCTAAAGTAATTAATCTTTTTTATTTTCTGACTGTTGATGCCAAGAGTGTGGATTGTGGAGCCAAATAAGCTGAAATTGTTAACAACCTCAATTTCTTCTGCATCTATCAGTTGACCCAGTTGTGAGAATCTTTGTTTTCTTGATGTTGAATGTCAATTTATATTACAAACTACAGTCTTTGACCAGATGCTTCAGGCCCTCCTCAGTTTCAACAAGTAATTTTATATGTTCATGTTGTATCTGCCAACTGATGGAACTTTGTTTTTAGGATTAATTTTTGGCATATCACTTAACAATTTTTATCTACTCTGCCATATCTTCTACAGAGGAGGGTTTTATTTCTTCTTCACAACATAAGCCCCTTTTGTTTCTTTCCCCCCTCTCCTTATTACACTGGCTAGAACTTCCAATACTATGTTTAATAAGATGAATAAACATGAAATTTAAGCCAGGTGCTGCTTGTGGAAGAGAACACCAACTACTCATATGCAAGTCCAAGCTGAAGTTGAGGAAAATTATTTCAAGTGCCAGGAACCAAAATTTGATCTTGAGTCTATCCCACCTGAGTTTCAAAACCTGAATTTCAAAACAGGTTTGACTCTTAGAAGGTCCCATTCATCTATTTTATCCTCTCCTGATTGTAGATTTTCCAGGATGCTTGGAAAACTGTTTATGTTGTGGCTTAGGACTTCTAGAGTTCTTTCAAGCTTTTCTTTAATGAAGTTTATAGTTCTTGGTTTTAGTCCTAGGTCCATAATCAACTTTGAATAGGTTTTTGTGTATCAAGTGAGAGGTGTGGATTTTGCTTGAGTTTTCTGCAGATAGGTTTCCAATTGCCAACATTATTTGTTAAAAAAGGCTGTCATTTTCCCACTTAACTGCTTTCATATCCTTGTCAAAAATCAGTTAACTATAGGTAGATGGACTGATTTCTGGGTTCTCAATTATATTCCATTGATCTATGTGTCTGTCATTGTACCAGTACCACACTGTCTTGGCTACCACCGCAGTGTAGTAGGATTTGAAATCAGGGAATGAGATGCCTTCTACTTCGTTTCTCTTTTTAAGGAGTACTTTGTTTATTCTGGACCTCTTTCTATTCCAAATGAAATTGGAGATTGCTTTTTCCATATAATTAAAGAATGGAATTGGTATTTGTATTGCGATTGCATTGAACATGTAAATTGCTTTTGATAGCATTGTCATTTTCACAATATTGAGTCTTCCTATTCATGAGCAAGGGACATTCTTCCA
>NW_006399984.1:941222-942800 GCF_000299155.1 Elephantulus edwardii
TGTTCTGTTAAATTTTGCTATTTTGACTGGGGTGAGATGATATCTCATAGTTGTTTTAATTTGCATCTCTCTTAGAGCTAGGGATTTTGAACATTTCTACATGTGCTTGTTAGTCATCTGAATGTCTTCTTTGGTGAAGTGCCTGTTCACATCCTGTGCCCATTTTTCTATTGGCTTATTTACCTTTATCGTGTTGTGGTGCTCAAGTATTTCATAAATTCTGGATATACGTCCCTTATCTGATATGTTACTACCAAATACTTTTTTCCCAGTTAGTGGCTTCCCTTTTTACCCTGTTGGAGAAGTTTTTGGATGTGCATAGGGATTTGATTCTTAGAAGATCCCATCCATCTACTTTATCTTCTCCTGTTTGTAGGTTTTCCAGGATACTGGGAAGACTGTTTATGTTGTGGATTAGGACTTCTATTGTTGTTCCTAGCTTTTCTGTAATGAAGTTTATAGTCCTTGGTTTTAGTCCTAGGTCCATGATCCACCTTGAGCTGGTTTTTGTGTGTGGAGTGAGGTGTGGGTCTTGCTTGATTCTTTTGCAGATACTTTTCCAATTTTGCCAACACCATTTGTTAAAAAGGCTGTTGTTTCCCCACTTGACTGATTTCATCTCCTTGTCAAAAAGCAGTTGACCATTGATGGATGGGCTGATCTCTGGATTCTCAATTTTATTCCATTGATTTATGTATCTGTCATTGTACCAGCACCATGCTGTCTTTACCAGGATGGCAATGTAGTAGGAGTTGAAATGAGGGAGTGAGATACCTCCTACCATTCTTCTATTCTTAAAGAGTGCTTTGTTTATTCAGGGCTTCTTTCCATTCCAAATGAAACTGGAGATTGCCTTTTCCATCTTGTTGAACAATGGGATTGGTATTTGTATTGGGATTGCATTAAATGTGTAAATTGCTTTTGGTAGTATTGCCATTTTCACAACATTGAGTTCCTATCCATGAGCAAGGGATATTGTTCCAGTTTTCAAGATCTCTTTTTGTTTCTTGTAGTAATGCTTTGTAATTTTCTTTCAAAAGGTCCTTTGTACTTCTGGTTAAATTTATTCCCAAGTATTTAATCTTGTCATTAACTATTGTGAAAGGTATTGTTTTTCTTAGTTCTGGCTCTGTATTCTCTTTGTCACTTTAGAGAAATCCAACTGATTTTTTTATTTTGATCTTGTATGGTGGCACTTTGCTAAATTGGTCAACTGTGTCCAAGAGTTTTCTTGATGAGGCTTTAGGGTTTTCTAAGTATACTATCATGTCATCCACATAGAAAGATAATTTTACCTCCTCGTTGCCAATTTGGATACCATTTATTCCCTTGTCTTGTCTTATTGCTATTGCTAAGACTTCCAAAACAATATTGAATAAGAGAGGTGATAGTGGGCATCCTTGCCTCGTTCCTGTTCTTAAAGGGAATGCCTTTCGACTCTCTCCGTTGAGATCAATGTTGGTTCTTTGGTTTTCATAAATACTTTTTAGTATGTTGAAGAAATTCTCCTCTAAGCCTATTTTGTTGAGTGTTTTAATCAGGAAAGGGTGTTAGATTTTGTCAAAGGCCTTTTCTGCA
>NW_006399984.1:945050-975357 GCF_000299155.1 Elephantulus edwardii
TGCTCATATGTCCCTCCATCATGTTGATGGCCTCTGAAACATTGGACTTTATATTTTGAATGGTGGATTCTTGTTTTTCTAGTGCCACTAATGCCTCATTTGTTTCCTCTGCAATGTTCTTCATTTTTTTTTTTTAATTCCTTCTGGTCTTTGCTTGTAGTATCCTGTAATTCGTCAAGTTTGGCTTTCATCCATTTTATATATTCAGTCACTCTTCTTTTAAATTCTGTTTCAGAAAGTTCCATGAGAGTTTCTGGCTTCAGGGAATCCACTGATACTGTGTCGCCCTTTGTGATTGACATCTTGCTTTGCTCCTGTTTATTGTGTGGGATAGTTTCCTTTCTTCGAGACATTGATATCTTCTTGATCTGAAGACAAAGCTCTTGAGATCAGTTGGGCAGCTACTGAACTTGTGCATTTCTCTGAATTTCCGACTTCAGAGAAATGTCAGTTCAGAGCCTGCTAGGGCAATCTCTTATTGGTAAGACAGGTCAAGGTGCTCCCAATTAAAGGTAAGTTGATTGCCCAGACGTGTAGGCACCTGTGTGGAGCCAAATGGGGTGAGGCAGGCCAAGGGTTGGGGTGATCACAAGAGCAGATCAAACACTTGGGGGACCTTGCTCAAACCTCTGCTGTCTCAGTGTGCTCACTATTGAGGTCCCTACTCAAATTCCTGCTGTCTGTTTTCTACCCAATGGTTTTCTCAGTATTCCCTGCCTGGTGGTACTTACACAGGTGCCCTCACACAACAGCCCCTGCTCCAGCAGAGTCCTGGATCCAACAGGACCTGAAAAGTGAAGGTCAAATTCCCACCGACCCACTAGCATCTGGCTGGTCTTCAGAGTCCACAGAAGCCAGTTGGCTGGCTCGTTTTGGGCATTTGGTGTAGCCCAAGAGAGCTTGGCCAAATTCCCCACCAGTGGGCACACCCTTAGTTGCTCTGCCAGGTAATCAGCAATACCCCAGTAAACCCAGTCAGGATCCTACCAGCCTTTCTTCTGCCAGATTAGTTCCACAGAAGCTTGGCTGATCACTCCGGGTGATGGCTGGATCCTCGGTGGTGCCCTGAGGTCACAAGGCTGTGGTGGGGGCTGAGGTGCATGGTTGTGGAGCTGCAAGGGGGGGGCAGAGGAAGGGAGGGAAGCAAGGTTCTAGGGGGGCAAAGGAGCACAGGGCTTGGACACTACCACCAAGAGGTAGGAGGTGGGGCTTGGGCACTGCTGGGGGTTTATGCAGCAGCACCCTGAGTGTTGGGGGTCATGCAGGCGTGGGCTGCAGGGCTTGTAGTCGTTGCTCCTCTGGGGTCACACGGTGTTTGGTCCTCTGGAGTTCCTCAGTGGCTGACAGACTCTGTAATTTTCTTGAAACAGATCCTTTCTACTTCTGGTTAGGTTTACTCCTAAGCATTTAATCTTCTGATTAGCTATTGTGCAGGATATTGTTTTTCTCAGCTCCAATTCTGTATTCTTTTTTGTTACTGTGGAGAAATCCAATTGATTTTTAATATGTTGATCTTGTATCCTGCCACTTTACTGAATTGGTCAATGATGTCTAGTAGTTTTCTTGCTGAGTCTTTATGGTTTTCTAAGTAAACTATCATATAATCTGCATAGAGAGATAACTTTACGTCCCCTTTAAGAAAAAGAACTATGACCTCTCTTATTCAATATTGTATTGGATAAGACAAGAGAAGGAAATAAGAGGTATCCAAATTGACGAAGTTGTTGTTATGTGCTGTTGCTTAGACTCACAGCGACCCTTTACACAACAGCCCTAAACTCTGCTCTGTCCTGTGCCAGTTGCACTGTCTCTGACACTCCTGTCCCAAATACCCCAGTCACTGAATCAATCCACCTCATAGAGGGCCTTCCCCTCCTGCACTGTCCCTCCAACCTACCAAACATGATGTCCCTCTCCAAGGACTGGTCCATCCTTACAATATGTCCAAAGTATGTTAGATGGAGCCTCAGAATCCTTGCCTCCAAGAAGCAGCCTGGTTTAACCCTTTCCAGGCTGAATCTGTTTGTTTTCCTAGCAGTCCATGGTACTCTCAATGCTCTTCTCCAGCACTATAGCTCAAAGGCATCACTTCTCCTTACCTCTGTATTAAGATTATATGATTGAATACTTAGAAAACCCTATCAGATCAAGGGCTGGACCATGGGAGATAGATGTTGAAGGGAGTGGGTAGAATTGGATGGGTATCTTGATGGATGGTGGAGCAACGAAATAAGTGGGTCAAAACACTTGTGCCAAGGGCAGGACAACACTGAAACTAATGGTTAATTCCACAATAAGGTATATATATCTTTCACTTTTTCTGTAAAATGCTTGTCTGTTGGATACTTCTCTAAGTCTGATCATTCAGATTAAGACACACTAGGAAGAAGGACTGGCCATCCACTTTTGAAATAGCAGGCCTCTGAAAACTCTATGTACAACAGAACACACATAGAATGACAGAAACGGCCACTAAGTATGGAAATACAAAGGAAGAGGAACCGTTGTATGCACACAATAGTGATTGGAATATGGAATGTGAGAACCATAATGTAGAAAAATTAGATATTGTTAAGGAAGAAATGGAATGCATAAACATTGACATACTAGGCATTGGTGAGGTGAGATGGACCAGCATGAGCATTTTGAGTTGGATGATCATATGATATATTACTACAGAGATGAAAAGGTGAGGAAAAATGGGGTTGCTTTCATAGTTAGAAAACCCATTTCTAGATCCATCTTGAAGTACAATATTGTGAGTTACAGGATAATAACCATAAGCATACAAAGAAGTTCAGTGAATACCACTATCATTCAGATATATGCACCAACAACCAGAGCCAAAGAAGAGGAAACAGAAGATGTCTACAAACTTTTACAGTTGGAGATCGATCAAACATGCAATCAAGATGCATTGATAATAATGGGTGACTGGAATGCAAAAGTTGGGAAGAAAGAGAGACGATTCAGTAGTTGGAAAACATGAACTCAGTGAGAGAAATGGAGCTGGAGAGAGAATGATTGAATTTTGCACAACCAATGGCTTATTCATTGCAAACACATTTTTAAAGAGACATACACGCAGGTTATACACATGGATCTCACCTGATGGTATGCATAGGAATCAGATTGATTACATCTGTTGCAGACAGAGGGTCCCCAAAAATGGAATAATTTTATAATTATTAATAATGAGACAAACAGCCAGGAATGAGATAGAGCAGAGAGCATAAAACAGGGCCAGCTGTTCTTGACTGAAGACCCCAAGCCAAGCTTCTCTGTATCTTTATTGAAAATTATCAGGAAGTAAATCACAAAGAGAATTCAATGCAAATGAAGCCAAGCTCTTCCTATTGAAAACCTTCTGCTTGACTCAGGAGGGAGGGGCTCACAAATGCAATAATTTGGTTTACCCTTAAGGATTGCCTTGATGCCTCAGGGTGAACTCTAGCTCAGGAAGTAACACTCCCTCTGTAGAAGGCCCCTTGCTGTGTCCTGTCTGCAGGGAACAAACAGTTCATTTTCTATGATCTGTCACAAGAGAAATCCTAACTTATAAATCTGTAATTCCTTCAATTCCTGAACAAGGATTTTCATATAATATTCGGTATAAAGTTTGGCTTCCCATAACATCTGTGGAGAAAACCACTGGAGAAGCTCAATATCAGCTGTGAAAACTAGGCCAGGAGCTGATTGTGGAGCAGACCACAAACTACTCATATGCAAGTTCAAGCTAAAGCTGAGAAAAATTAAACTGAATCCACAGGAACCAAATATAACTTTCAGTCTATCCCCCCTAAATTTCAGAACCATCTCAGGAACAGGTTTGAGGCCTTGAACACAAATGAGCAAAGACCAGATGAGTTGTGGGAGGATATCAAGAGTATCATACAGGAAGAGTGCAAATCATCATTTCAAAGACAGATGAGGAAGTAAAGACAAAAATCGATGTCAGAAGAAACTCTGAATATTGAACGGGAGTAAAGAGAAGCCAAAGCACAAGGAAGAATTCAAGATACTAAAGAGTTGAACAGAAGATTTCAAAACGTAGCGTGAGATGACAAAGTAAAATATTACAATGAAATGTGCAAGGAGCTGGATTCAGAAAATCAAAAGGTCCGAACTCAGCATTTCTTAAGCTCAAAGAACTGAAGAACAAATTCAAACCTCCATTTGCTATAATCAAGGATGCTTTATGCAGAATATAAAATGATCCAGGAAGTATTAAAAGAAGATGGAAAGAATATACTGAGTCATGGTATTGAAAGGAATTGGCAGACACAGAAGAATTTAATGAAACAAAGGATGAGCAAGAGCCTATGGTGAGGAAGGAAGAAGTTCAAGCTGCTTTGAAGGAAATAGAAAAAAATGAGGCCCCAGGAATAGATGGTACACCACTTGACATATTTCAGCTAACAGATGCTGCCCTGGACATGCCCACCAAGTTGTGTCAAGAAATCTGGAGAACAACCACTTAGCCAACTGACTGGAAGAGATCTTTATTTTTTCCCATTCCAAATCAAGGTGACCCAACAGAGTGTGGAAACTGTACAACAATATCATTGATTTCACATGCAAGCAAGAGTCTACTGAATATTATCCAAAAATGACTGGAACAGCACATCAGCAGAGAACTGCCAGAAGTACAGCCTCGGTTTAGAAGGGGTCATGGTACTAGGGATATTGTAGCTAATGTTAGATGGATCTTGGCTGAAAGCAGGGAGTACCAGAGGAATGTCTATCTGTGTTTCATTGCAAAGGTGTTTAACTGTGTGGACAATAACAAACTGTGGCTGACTCTGAGAAGAATGGCAATCCCAGAACACTTGATCGTGCTAATGCGAAACCTATTCTTGGACCAAGAGGCAGTCGTCAGAACAGAGCAAGGAAACACTACATGGTTCAAAATTAGGAAGGACATATGCCAGGGATGTGTCCTGTCTCCATACCTTTTCAACCTGTATGCAGAACAGATTATCCGGGAGGCTGAGCTCTATGAGGAGAAATGTGGCATCAGGATTGGTGGAAGATCCAGCAACAATCTATTTTATGCAGATGACATAACCCTGCTTGCTGAAAGTGAGGAGGATCTGAAGTGCTTGCTGCAGAGGGTCAAGGACTGCAACCTTCAATACTAATTGAGGCTCAATATCAAGAAGACAAAGATTGTTACTACTGGACCAATTGGCAGCATCAAGATGGATGTTGAAGAGATTTGAGATTGTTCACAGCTTTAGTTTACTTGGTTCCACAGTCAACACTCATGGCACCAGCATCCAGGAAATTAAAAGATTTATTGAGGTGGGAAGTTTGCTGCTAGGGAACTCTCTAAAGTACTGAAGAGCAATGGTGTCACTCTGGAGACTAAGGTGCATCTGATACAGGCCATGTTCATTGCTATCACTTGTTATGCATCAGTGAGTTGGACAATGACTAGGGAGGATTTATGCTTTTGAGCTTTGGTGTTGGAAAAGAGTATTGAGGATATCGTGGACTGCTAAGAAAACAAACGGATTCATCCTGGAAAGGGTTCAACTTGGCTCCTCCTTGCAGGTAAGGATTCTGAGGCTTCATCTGACATTCTTTGGTCATGTGTTAAGGAGAGACCCTTTCTTGGACAAGGACATCATGCTTGAGAGGATGGAGGGCAGGTGTAGGAGGGGAAGGCCCTCTAGGAAGTGAATTGATTCAGTGATTGGGGTAATCTGGATGGGTGTGTTGCAGACAGTGAGATTGGCACAGGACAGAGCATAGTTTAGGGATATTGTACATAGGGTTGCTATGAGTCGCAGGCGACTCGACAGCACATAACAACAACAACAACAACACACTTAGAAAACCCTAAAGACTCACCAAGAAAACTATTGGACCTAGTTGACCAAGTCAGCAAAGCAACAGTATACAAAATCAATATAAAAAAATGAATTGGATTTCTCTACAGTGATAAAAAGAATAGAGAGCTGGAGCTAAGAAAAACAATACCCTTTACAGTAGCTAATCATGTGATTACATACTTGGGAATAAATCTAACCAGAAGCACAAAGATCTACTCAAAGGAAATTACAAATCTTTACTAAAAGAAATAAAAAGAGACTTGGAGAAATGAAATAAAATTTTTTGCTCATGGTTAGGAAACTCAGTATTGTGAAAATACTACAAAAGGCAATTGACACGTTCAATGCAATCCCTGTACAAATACAAATCTCATTCTTGAGTGAGATGGAAAAGGAAATCTCCAGTTTCATTTGGAATGGAAAGAGACACCAAATGAGCAAAGCACTCCTTAAAAAGAGAAACAAGTAGGAGACATCTCAATCCCTGATTTCAAATCCTACTACACTCACATGGTGGTCAAGACAGCATGGTACTGGTACAATGGCAGACACATAGATCAATGGAATAGAATTTAGAACCCTGAAATAAATCTATCTACCTTTGGTCAACTGATTTTTTACAAGGAGATGAAGTCAATTATATGGGGATATGATAGCCTTTAGAAAAAAATGGTGCTGGTAAAACTGGAAAACCATCTGCAGAAAACTTAAGCAAGATCCACACCTCACTCTATACACAAAAACAAACTCAATGTGGATTATAGACCTAGGACTAAAACCAAGGACTATAAACTTCATTAAAGACAAGCTTGGAAGAACTCTAGAAGTCCTATTCCACGATATAAACAGTCTTCCAAGCATCCTGAAAAATCTACAGCCAAGAGAAGATAAAATAGATGAATGGGACCTTCTAAGAATCAAATTCCTATGCATGTCCAAAAACTTCTCCAACAGTGTAAAAAGGGAAGCCATAGATTGAGAAAAAAATATTTGATAATGACATGTTAAATAAGAGACTTATATCTACAATTTGTAAAATACTTGAACACCACAACAGGATAAAAGCAAACAACCTAATTGAAAAATGGGCACAGGATATGAACAGACACTTCACCAAAGAAATTCAGATGATAAAGAAACACATAAAGAAATGTTCACTATCCCTAGCTCTAAGAGAGATGCAAATCAAAATAACTATGAGAGATCATCTCACCCCAATAAGAATAGGAAAATTTAATAAAACCGCAAACATTAAATGCTGGTGAGGTTGTGGAGAAACTGGAACCATTATTCACAGTTGGTGGGAGTGTAAAATGGTATAGCCACTATGGAAGTATGTATGACGTTTTCTCAAAAAGTTACAAATAGACATACCATTTGACCCAGAAATTCCACTACTGGGAATACACTCAAAAGAAATCAGAACCGCCATCCAAGCAGGTATATGCAGTCTCATGTTTCTTGTGGCAATGTTCACAATAGCAAAGAGTTGGAAACAACCCAAGTGCCCATCAACAAACGAATTAATAGAGAAACTGTGGTATATTCACACAATGGACTACTATGGAGCATTGAGAAACAAGGAACTCATGAAATATTTTATAAATGGGTGATCCTGGAGAACATTATGCTGAGTGAAATATTTCAAGTCATAAAACAACGAATACTGCATAGTGCCACTGTTGTAAAACAAGACTGATATCGAGGTTAAGGGGAGGCTGAGAAATATGGGATAAATTAAGTATTCTTCATTGAAACAGAAGAGGGAGTGAACTGTTGAAAAGAAATCTATGATTAGGTTTTATTGTCATGAGAGGAGTCCAGAATGAAGGCTGCATAGTGGAGTGGACTTGGGGGGAAGGATTTTATAACAATGAATGAATTTTTCTTTTACTTTTCAAAGAAAAGGGTGAACTGGGGGAGAGACGTGGGCAGGGAGAAAAGTTCAACAATGAATGAATGGAAATCTAAAGTCTCTGTAAACTTTAATGATAATTAATAATAATAATAATATAAAAAAGAGACAAACTAGCTCAACATTTCTTAAATTGAAGAACATGAAAAACAAAACCAAAAATGATTTCATTTTCTCACCTATCTTTTGTTGTGGAATAATGTTTCTGGGCCCTCAATTCTTTTTTCATCAGCCTACTAGCTTTACCTTTTGAGAAAAAGGAAGCCCTCCATAATTGGTAGACATTTTCCTTGCTATTTTTAACATCGTGTTTCTTTTAAAAAATTACCAATTATTTATATTTACTTTGTCAAAATATATAATCCGTATTTAATAAATAAGAATATTGCTTTGCATATTTTCTTATTACGCAGATTTTCCACCCAAACTTTCTTCATTGCCATTGTTTTATACAATCATTCCCATATATTGTGTTTTATAAAATTAGTCACCATTGGACTATGCCCACTTTTACCCTATCTTTTCAGATCCCCTAAAGATCTTTCCAATTTCCTTTACCCCCTCACTCCACCAACCTGACTGTGTGACTCTGTGATTTCCCTCCTAACCATTCTCACCCCTCTGCTCCCACTCCTGCCCCCCCTTCTTATCCACTCACATTTTACTAGTTGTTCTTCTATTTTTACTCTAATAGTCTAGGAATATACTCCAAGAAAATTAGAACTGAGACACAAACTGAGATTTGTATACCAACGTTCATAGCAGCCTTGTTCACCATCACAAGAACATGGAACGAGCTCAAATGTCCATCCACAACTGATTAAGAAACTGTGATACATTCACATGACTGAATACTATGAATCAGTGAGGAGGAACAATGTTGAAAAATACTACATAACTTGAGAGAGACTGAGGAGCATTATGTTGAGTGAACTAACCCAGTCTTATACAAACACTTCATACAAATACTGCACAAGAAAATTGTGACCAATAAAGGACCCAAATAAATGGAAGGATATTCCCTGTTTTTAGATAGTAAGATTCAGTGTTGTGAAAATGACTATCCTACTAAAAACAATCTAAATGTTCAACTCAATCCCAATACATATAGCAGATTCATTTTTCAAGGATATGAAAATGGAAAGTGTCTAGTTTATTTGGAGAGGAAAGAGACTCAAAATATGCAAAGCACTTCTGAAAAACAAAAATGAAGTGGGAGGCATAGCACACCTTGACCTCAAAATCTGTTACACATCAGTAATAACCAAACAACATGAAACTGGTGCAATGACAGGCACAGAGACCAATGGAATAGAATTGAGAACCTAGAAATGGCCCCATCTACCTATGGTTAACTGATGTTCGATAAGAAAATGAAATCTATCTAATGGATAAGTGGTGCTGGCAAAACTGAACTGCTACCTGCAGAAAGCTGAAACAGGATCCACATCTCACAGCATACACAAAAATGAACTCAAGGTGAATGAGAGACCTAGAAGTAAAGCCCAAAACCATAAAGTTCATAAGAGAAAAACAGAGATCAAGCTTAGAAACCTAGTCTATGGAATAGAGTCTGTAAAAACCAGCCAGAAATGCACAATCAGGAGAGGATAAAATGGATGAATGGGACTCTCTAAATATTAAATCTCTGTGCTCATCAAAAACTTTTTCCAACCAGATTAAAATAAAACTTACTAACTGGGAAAAAATATTTGGCAATACTATCTCAGACAAGGGTCTCATAACAAAAGTTTATGTAATATTTCTGGACTTCTGGAAGAAATCAACTGATAACCCAATTTCAAGATAGGCAAACAACATGGAAAGACTTTTCACAAAGGAAAACATTCAGATGACCAACAGACATATGAAAAAAAAAGGTTTACAGTCCCTGGCAATAAAAGAGATACAAATAAAAACTAGTAGCAATGGCATAGTTTAGTAGAGCATCAAGTAAAAAATGTTCTAGAGTATGTGGGGAGGTGGGAACTCTCATATATTGTTGGTGGATTGTAAAATGGTACAACCACTGTGGAAGACAGTTTGTCATTTCCTCAAAAATTTCAAAATAGAATATGACCCAGCTATTACTACTAGGAATATACCCCAAGAAAATTAGATCTGAGACACAAATGGAGATTTTTACATCATCATTTCTAGTAGCATTATTCACCATCACAAGGGGGGTTGTGTACCAATGAGGGAGTTTTTCTTTTGCTTTTCAAGGAGAGGAGCAAACGGGGGCGGGGGGTGGGAAGAAGGAGGGGTTCGTGCGGGGAGAATGGTGCAACAATGAATGAATGGAATTCCAAAATCTCTGTAGATGTTCATTGAAATGAAAAATAAACAAACTAAATTAAAATAAAATAAAAAAAGAAAAGTTATAAACTCAGAACGCCCCCCAAAAAAAGAAAAGCTCAAATGTTCAACCACAATCAAATTGATTGAGAAATTGTGGTACTTTCACAAAGTGGAATACTATGCAACACTAAGGAACAACGATTTTGAAAAATATTACATAACTCAGGAGAGATTGGAGAGTATTGTACTGAGTGAACTAACACAGTCCCACAGGGACAAATACTGTATAAGACCATTATTGTAAAAATAGATGGGTAACTAGTAAAACATGTATGAGAACTCAAGGCGATGGAGGTGGAAGTAGAACAGTGAGGATGAGTAGGGGCAAAACCACATGATTGCACAACTTGTTGGGTAGAGGGAGGAGGGGAAGGAAATGAGAAGGATTGGGGTGGAAAAAACAAGGAAATGATGGGCAAGGTCCAACGGTGATTAATTTTATAAAACATGGTGCATAAGAATGATTGTATGAAATACAATACGAACAAGGAATAATGCGAAACACAATGTATAAGAAGTTTATAAGAAAAGAACAAACTGTGGGGAGAAGAACATTGTGTCTTTCAAAAGAAATGTATAAGTAGTAGTCAACTCAACAGCACGTAACAACAACAAAGACAACATTTTTTTTTATCAAAAGAAAATAGATCCCTGATAAGCAAAGCACTACTGAATATAAAAAACATAATCATGTTAACCAGAACATGTTGTTATCAGTACAGCATTAGCCAGTGGAATACAACTGAAAACTTGGAATTAATTCCACCTATGGATGGCTGATCTTTTGTAATGGATGTAAGTCTCCACCAGGTCCCCCATTCTATGACTCAAAATGAGAAGTGATTGTCCATCTACAAAGGAGTTACTGGTAGATTTGAACCACTGGTGAAATGTAATCTTTGTGTTAACATTGCAAGTAAATATGGACTATGTCATCAGAGTTCCCTGATAAAGAGATGAGTTTCATTAAATGGGGAAAAGATAGCCTCTTTAACAAATGGTGATGACAAAAATGGATCTCTGTTTCCAGAAAAAAGAAGCAAGATCCATCCTACACACGATGTATGAAAACTATCTCATATCAATGGATCAAGTTGTTGTTAGGTGCCATCGAGTTGAGTACAACCCGTAATGACTCTATGAACAACAGATCTGACCTCTAACCTTTCCTATGTCAGCCTCACACTTCCTGACACATTAGAACCCAATGTGGCAGTCATTGTGTCAAGTATCTAGGCATAAAAACTAAAACTATAAAGATCATAAAAGAAAAAGTAATCTGACATAGACTATCAAACCTAACTGGTAATGTAAAATTTAAAGAGATTAACAAAATGATTTGGATCTCCTAACAATTAAAGCCTATGTGTATTAAAAAAGCTTTTCCAAGAGTATAAAGAGAACCTGCAGACTTGGAAAATATTTGGCAATGACATATCTAACAAGCGTCTTGTCTCTGTAATTAATAGATAATTCTAGCACCTCAACAACTGGGGAAAAAAATCCTTGTTAGAAAATGGAGAGAAAACATGAAAAGCCATTTGACAAGAAAATATTTGGATAACCAAAAAATATGAAGAAATGTTAAGGATGATTAGCTATTCTCTTTTTACCTTAAGTGACCCTCCTGGGAGTTTCCAAGCTGGTGGATTCACACCACTAGAAAGGTTTACTAGACTGTAAATTGCATAGGAAGAGATATAAATATGTTTTAACTTTCAGAGAGTTGAGTCTTTGGACTAGCAGTACAACTGTATGAAATTAGACATCAGAGCTCCCTCATTAGCTATTAGAGTGATGTAATGAAAACAACAGTGAGATTTTATCTAAGTCCAGTAACAACAAAAAATTTTATAGTAAAACAAAACAAACAAACAAAAAAAACAACCGACAAACCAACCTCAAAACCAAAATAAGCCCTCAAACTCATTACTGCCAAGGTGGAACCAACTCATAACTGACCCTGCAGTGGATTTCTAAGACTGTAAATTACATGGAGGAGATTGCTTATTTTTCTCTCTTAGAGTAGCTGGTGCCTTTGAACTTCCATAGAGGCATACTCTTTGCATTAACAGTATAATCCTCTATGGACTGTGCCACCAGTTGTTACTTGACAAGCCCCCTTGGAACAGCCACTGTATCAGTTCATCTGGTTGAGGGTCTTCCTCTCCTTCACTAACCCTCCACCTCTCCAAGCACCACCAAGAACAACAGTAAGATAGAAAAAGGAATAAGCAGTATACAATATGGGGAAGATCAGCACAATATTACTAAGTAAAAGGAAGATACAAAGATGTCTAGAAGGATTAGTGAAAATCAGAATGACGAGAAATTGCAATTTCATTTTGGCTATAAAATTCAATGTAATGAAACAAAATGTATATGAATAATTGAATGAAAAAACAATTTACTTTCCAACTTTGACTTACGTTACACTAACAAAGAAGGAAAGGTAATCCAACAGTATGAAGAAATTGTTTAAAAAGTTTTTTGCATCATTTGCATGTAAAATATTGCTAATGATTTTTTAAAAATAGTGCATTACTATGACAGGGATTTGCCAGAGCATCAAGATGGATTCAGAAATATCATTCCTGATGTTAGATGGGTCTTGACTGAAACAGAGACTGCTAGAAAGATATTTGTTTGTGTGCATTATTGACTATTCAAAGACATTCAACTCATAATAATCATAATGCCTTTGAATAGCCTTAAGAAAAGTGGAAATTTCAGAACACTTGCAAAAACCTGTAAATGGACCAAAAAACAAGCAGTCATGTATTGTTAAGTGTCATCTAGCTGATTCATAATGACCCTATGGACATCAGATCTATCTTGCCATATTCTGCATCATCTTCGTAATTTCTGTCACCCTCAAGCTCATTGTGGTAGTCACTGTGTCAGTGTATTTCATTGAGAGTATTTCTCCCTTTTGTTGATCCTCAACCTTTCCTAGCCTATTTTTCTCCAAGATAGATTTTCAGGTTTCTTCTGAAAATATGCCCAAAGTAAGTGAAATGTGATTCTTTCAAGACAGACTTTTTTTTTTGGCTGTCCGTAGTATATTCAAGACTCTTCACCAGCACCATTATTCAAAAGTATCAATACATCATAAGTCTTCCTAACTAATTGTAAAACTTTCAGACTCCTAGAAAGCAGTTGAAAATACCATAATGAGGATAAGGTGCACCTTAATCTTTAAACTGATGTTTTACCACTACTTGTCTGTCAGTTTGTTGTGCTATGGTGGCTTGTTTGTTGCTGTGATGCTATGCCACTAACATTTCAAATACCGTCAGGTCACCCTGGTGGAAAGGCTATAGTGGCGTTTCCAAACCAAGACAAACTAATAAACAGAACCATCAGAACCTACCACTTTGAAATTACAGATCCTCAGAAACTTTGTTGATTATAGACAGTGCCAGAATATGATCCACTCAGGTTGGAAGTCACTCAAGATACAACTGAGAAAGTACTGCCTCCTGAAAGTAGAGTTAACGTTAAGAAAGTGAACGGAACAAAGATTTTGCCCAATTAAGGACCTTCATTTGTTTATGTGGCAAGGCTCAAAATGAGGAGAAACAGTTACAACATTAATTAATAATTAAAACTTGGAAAGCAAAAACTATGAGCCTAAAAAAATTGGAAGTTTTAAAAAATGAAATTAAGTACATAAAGATTGATATCATATGTGTAAGTGAGCTGAGGTGACCATTTTGAACCAGACAATCACATGATCTAATATACTGGGAATTAATAAGTGAAGACAGATGGTCAAAAAACTAGTTAAATATCATGAAGTATAATGCTGTTAATGATAGTGACATCTATATTCATAAAAGAAAAACCTGCTAACAACAATTGTTCAAAAATATCCACCAACCACTAAAGACAAAGATGAAGAAAATGAGGATTTCTCCCAACTTTTGCAGTCTGAAATTGATGGTATATGCAATCAAAGTGCATTAATAATAACTGTTGACTAGAATGCAAAAGTTGTAAATGAATTATTGGTTTGGCAACAAAAATTGGGCCAGATCTTGTGATAACTTTTTTTTACAATCAATAATTTATTCATTGAAAAGATTTTTTTAAAAAAATAGATCTCATCTGATGGAATACACAGGAATCATATTAACTGTCTCAGTGGAAAGAGACCATGGAGACACCTAATACTAGCAGTGAAACCAAGGACGTAACTGATAGTGGAATAGATCATCAATTACTTAGGTACAATTTCAAACTGAAGCAGAAGAAAAGGAAAATAAGACCATAAAAGACAAATATGACTTTGAGTTTTCAGGAATACAGTTGATGCATTGAAAACTAATGACTGAATGAATACTAGATGAAATAGGGAATAGCTTCAATAATATATCCATGAAGAAAGCCAATAGTCAACAAAAATACAGGATAGAAGAGGTCTAAATGGGTGTCAGAGGAGACTCTGAAACTTGCTTTTGGACATAAGGAAGCTAAAAAAGGTTAAAAACCAAGAAAATGAGACAGCTAAACAAAAGATTGTAAAGTGCAGCTTGATAAGTAACGAAAATATTATAACAAAATGTGCAAAGACCTAGAGAGTGACCTGAGGGGGCGGCAATAATCAAGCTAAAAAAAAAAGTGGAAGACATGCTTCAAGTTTTGAATTTTGAATTGGCAAAATATTGGATGATGAAAAAAAAGAGAGAAAAGATTAGTGCCAATCTACAAAAAGGAATTGCTCAACATGGAACCATTTCAGGAAGTAACATATGATCGAGAACCAATGGATATTCTGAGTGAACTTTATCCCACAAGGATAAATATTGTATATGACTGTTATTGTAGAATGAGTGCTGGAAGCAGAGGGATGTGGATGTATAGGGGGAAGAGTGGATTAATCATTGGATTGTACATTTTGTTGGGTGGGAGGTGAGGGAAAGTGAAAGAATTTGTTCAAATTTGTATTAGATTTTTATAAATAAAAGAGTAAGAAAAAGGAAAAATAGTCACAACAAAAATTTTAAAAATATGTTGGGGGGAAAAAAGAACTAATGGTACTGAAGAATGAAGTTCAGTCAGTTTTTAAGCCATTGGAAAAAACCCAATATCCCCTGAATTAATGAAATAATAACTGAGGAGTTTAAAAAAAACCCAAAACCTCAAAAAACCAAAAGCAGAAAACAACTAGTTGCCTCACTTGACATGTTCAGTAGTCTATGACAAAAAAAACTTAGAAGACAGCAACCTAACCAACCTACTGAAAGAGATAATTATCCCCTTACCAAAAAAAAAAGTTGGTTCACTCAGCATAATCCATTTGTTTATGGCTGCACATTTGGGCTGTTTCCATGTTTTTGAAATGGTGAATAAGGCTGCTATGAATGTTGGTTTACAAATCTACATTTGTGCCTCAGTTCTCATTGTCTCAGGGTATATTCTAAGTAGTGGAATAGCTGGGTCATATGAAATTTCTATGTTCAGCTTTTTGAGGAAGTGCCGAACTGCGTTCCAGAATGGTTGTATCACTTTAAAATCCAACCAACAATGTATAAGAGTTCCTTTCTTGCCACATCTTGGTTACATGTTCGATTAATTTCTGACTACAAAAGTTGGTAGAAATCATCTATTTCCTCCCCTTTGGCTCTGGTTGTTGATGCATAAATTTGAATGATAGTGGTAGTAACAGATCTTTGTTGTATGCATATGAATGTTATCTTGTCACTCACAACATTGTATTTCAAGATGGATCTAGAAATATCCAGAGAACTACCAGAAATACAACCTAGGTTTAGAAGAGGTGCGGAACTAGAGACATTATCGCCAATGTGTGTATGTGTGTGTGTGTGTGTGTGTGTGTGTGTGTGTGTATTTATAGCTGAGGTAACAGAGGGTGAATTTATTTTCATTCTATTATTTGCATGTTGTTTTTGTTGCTAGGTGTTGTCAAGATGGGTACAACTCATACTGACACTATGAACAAACGATCTGAACCCTGCCATCCTCACACTTCATGGCACACAAGAGCCCATTGCAGCAGTCATTATGTCAATCCATCTGGTTGAGAGTTTTTATCTCATTTGCCAACCCTCCACCCTCCCCAGCATCAAGTCCCTATACAAGAAATAGCCCCTCCTAGCTGCATGCCCAAAGTATGTGAGATGAAGGAAGCTAGGATTTTGAAGATCTGTCTCACATGCTTTGGACATGTGGCCAAGAGGAGGACATCATGCTCAGAAGGGTGGAAGAGCAGCTCAGTAACTAGGGCAAAGGGGGTAGGCATGTCAGGATCAATGAGACTGTCTCAGGACAGGGAAGACTTCAGAGCTATTGTACATAGGCTTACTATGAATTGCAGGCAACTCAACAGCCCATCACAACAACAGGGGAAAAAAACACACCAAAAAAACCCCCAAAACAAACTATAAAGATTTCTTGGAAAAAGTGTCAAATAGGGCCAAAATAAGGGCCCTGAAAGGAAAAATGGGGAAGCTTCGTCTCTCATACATTGAACAAGTAGCTAGGCAAGGCTATTCCCTGGAATAGAACAATCATGCTTGGAAAGATGGATAGTCAGTGAAAAATAAGACCCTCAAAAAGATGGATTGACACAGTGACTGCAGCAATGGTCTCAAGTTTTTAAAAAATGATCAAGATAGCATAGGACAGCACAGAGTTTGGGTCTGTTGTTCATAGAGCTTATTCTGAATTGTATTCAACTGAATGGCACCTAACAACCACAAGAATTATAGGTTTCAGATGAACTATCCCAGTCTAAACCTTACAACAAGTTCTGAAGAGCATTGAGCCTACACAGATTCATAAGGAAAGTTTACTAACACTCACTAAGAGGAACAATAATTAGAACTTTACACATTGTTGTTGATTGTCTTCAATATGAGCACAACTCACAGTGACCCTATGAACAAAAGGCCTGAAGCCCCTCTACAACTATCAACATTTATCAAAGTTCATAGTTTCTGGAGGCATGTTGTTTAGGAAGTGGATGCCACTCCTGCTTCTAAACCTATCATATTTTATTGTTGTTTATGTACATTGAGTTACCTGTAATGCATAGTGACCCTATGTACAGCAACTTTGAACCCTTCCCTGTCCTGAGCCAGTCCCACTAATTCTGACACACCAAGCTCCATTGCCCCAGTTATTGTATCAATCCATCTCAGCCAGGGGCTTCCTTTCAGTCCATCTCATCTGGGGGCTTCCTCTCCTGCACTGTCCATTCACCCTTCTGAGCATGATGTCCTTCTCCAAGAACCAATCTCTCCTGGCTTCATGCCAAAAGTAAGTGAGACAGAGCTTCAAAATCTTAGCCTCCAAGGAGAGACTTGGTTTCACCCTCTCCAAGACAGATGTATTTATTTTGTTGGCAATCCATGGTATGTTCAAGACTCTTCTCCAGCACCACAAGTTGAAGGCATCTATACTTTTTCTGTCATCCTTAGTCACTGTCCAACTCTCTGAAGCATAGCAAGTACTTGAGAAGACCATGGCCTGGATTAGGCACACCTTTGTATCTAGAGTGACATAGTTAAGATATTTTAAAAAACTTGAATTTATTTTTGAACTTATTATTCTTAAAAGTGTTCTATTTGTACATTATATAAAAAGGACAGAAGTGGTTCCCTCCTGACCAGCTAGAAGAGGAGATAGGTATGTGGATTTGCACCAAACTAACACCAGCTGAGACTTGGGAACTGAACAGTTTGGACCTGTCTACTTCCCTGGGCCCTTGTCTGTCCAGGCAGGAGTGGCTTCCTCCTAACTAGCCACTGGAGAGGACAAGAGCATTTGGGTCAATCATTAACACCAACTGAAACATGGATCTTCACCATTAAGACCAGTGCCACATCCTTGGACCTTTTTACTGAACAAATCGCTCTGGGCAGCACTCGTGAATCTTTGAGGAAGAGAGCATCCCCTTCCATTAAACTACAGGACAAGACAGAGAAGTAAAAGTAGGCCCATCACAGCTGGGCAAAGGGAAAGACTCCAGGGCCTTAACCCTCAAGGACAACTAGATGAGAAGTTTGCCACAGGAAATGGGGTGCAGTATCAGTGGGAACGATGCCTCTGGAAAACGGAGAGAGGTGCAACATTTAAAGTTTGCAACATATCAATAACATTATAAAGATAAGGAACAGACAACAATCTATACAGACAGAACAGAAACTGTTTCAACATACCAAGAAAAATTTCATATAATGTCAAGAAAGCAGTAGGAAGCTTTAAAATTATGAAAAATCAAAACAAGTCTTCTCTTAAAAAGGAAGTCATTGCAAACAAAAAGAATACCCCAAAGAAAGGGAGTCAAAAGAAATACATCAAAGTGAAACTACATGATAGTTACAAGGAGTTACAAATGATGAGAGAACTAATTGAAACCATACATAAAGTGAATACACCAGAGACAGGGAACTAGAATGAATATATCAATGTAGACTTACATAAACAGCTAGTAAATGAGCTACAAATGATGGAAAAAAGAAGTGAAGCCTTATGTAAAGAGATAAAAATATTTTAAAACATCACAAGACAGAGAATGTACAAGTAAACAGTACTAGAATAAACAGAAATGCATGAAAATGCCATCTAGAACATAAGGAAAGAAATGGAAGAATTTTTAAACGTTCTGGAGGGGCAAAATCACAAGAGAAGAGATGAATCAGTGAGAATCAGTGAGCTAGAAGGCAAGAACATCAATAAGAACCTGCTAGAAGTAATATCAGAGAGAAGATGTAATGAAAATCAAGAAAACATTGAAAATCATGTGGGATAATATTAAATGGAATAACATAGGCATCATCAGAATTCTAGAATAGGAATGGAGAAGAAAAAGGGCTGAGCAAATTTTGAAAGAAGCACTAAATGAAAACTTCCCAGGTATTTAAAACAAAACAAAACAAAACAAAACAAAAAAACCCCTAAACCAAAGAAGTCCAAATTCAAGAAGCTCTGTGAATTCCAAACAGACTAAACACCAAAAAAAAAAAAATCAAGACATTTCATATTTTACTTCACCAAAAAAAATAAGGATAGAATACTAAAACCAGCACGAGAAAAAGAGACATTTATAAAAGAAAAATAATTAGATTAAGTATATATGCAAAATGAAGAGGCAATATAATTTTCAACGGAGAAAGACTGAAAGCATTCCCTTTGTGAACAGGGACCAGGCAAGGATGCCCACTATTACCATTCCTTTTCAATATTGTGTTGAAATACTTATTAGGGAAATAAGACAAAAGAAGGAAAAAGAAGTCATCCAAATTGGCAAAGAGGTGATAAAACTGTTGCTATATGCAGATGATATGATAGTATACACAGAATACCCCAAAGATTCAACAAAAAACTTATTAGACCTAGTAGACCAATTTAGTAGAGTGGCAGGATATAAGATCAATATACAAAAATCAGTTAGATTTCTATACAGCAAAGAAGAAAATGCAGAAAAGGAAACTAAGAAATCACTACTATTTACAAGAGCCAATCACAAAATAAAATACTTAGAATAAACTTAACTAGAAACACAAAAGACCTTTGGAAGGAAAACTATGAAACAATGAAACAGATGAGAGAGACAACTGTTTAAAAGGTATATATGACAAGGTATTATTGTCATGACATAAGTCCCGAATGAAGGCTGCATAGTGGAGTGGACTTGGGGGGAGGGATTGTATAACAATGAAAGAATTTTTCTTTTACTTTTCAAAGAGAAGAACAAACTGGAGGGGAAGGGTGGGCTCGGAGAAAAGTGCAACAAAGAATGAATGGAAATCCAAAATATCTGTAAATTTTCATTAAAATAAATAATAATAATAATAAAATTAATAAACAATTTAAAAATTTTTAAAAAGAAACAATAGGAAGCAATAGGAGACCTAACTCAAGGGAAAAATGTTCCTGTTCATGGAAAGAAGGACTCTACAGAGTGAAATTGGCAATCCTTCCAAAAGCAATCTACAAGTTTAAGGCAATCTCAATGCAGATATGAAACTCATTTTTCAAAGAGATAGAAAAGGCAATTGACAATTTTGTTTGGAAAAGAAGGAACCTTGGATAAACAAAGCTCTGAAAAGAAAAGTGAAGTGGAAGACATAACATTCCCTGATTTAAGAATTTACTATGTAGCCATAGTAACCTAAATAGCATGGTACTGATATAATGACAGACAAATACCAGTGGAACTGAATCAAGTACCCAGAAATTAACCCATCACCCGTAGATCAACTGATATTTGACAAGGTAATAAAACCTTTCAAATAGGGAAATAACATCTTCAACAAATGGTGGTGGCAAAATTGAACATCTGCCCCCCCCCCCCCAAATGGGAAAAAATCCACATCTCACACCATACACAAAAATAAGCTCAAAGTGGATCAGAGGCCTATAGATAAATTCCAAAACCATAAGTATCATAGATTTCATCTCAATGTCAAGAAAACAAAGATTCTTACCACTTGACCAATAGGCACCATCATGATGGATGGAGAAGAAATTGAAACTATCAACAACTTCATCTTTTAATCTTTTGGATTCACAATTAATTAATTAACACACTAACACAATTAGTACCAGCAGTCAGGAAATAAGGAGACACATTGCACTGAGAAATATATGCAGTTAGCGATTTCTCCAAATTATTAAGGAGTAATAATGTCAGTTTGATGACTAACACAGTCTGATTCAGGCCATAGTCTTTCCAATCACATGCTATGCATCTGAGAGCTGGGGGGGTGGTGGTGGATAAGGATGACAAAAGAATTGATGCCTTTGAGTTGCGGTGTTTGAGAAGAGCACTGAACATACCATGATGGCCAAAAGAACAAACAAATAATGTCTTGGAGATGAGGTGGCTGAAGTGCCCTTTGGAGTCGAGAATGATGAAGCTTTGCCTCACATAATTTGGGCATGTTGCTAGGAGGGGCCATTACTTGGAGAAGAACATTATGTTAGAGATGGGCGGTTGGCAAAGGAGAGAAAGTCCCTCACCCAGGTGAATTCACATGGTGACTACAACAATAGGCTCTTGTGTGTCAGGAAGTGTGAGAATAGAACAGGATAGAACAGAGTTCTTTTTCTTAGAGTCATTATGAGTCGTACTCAACTTGATGGCAGCTAACAACAACAACAACAACAACATGGCACATAGGCTTTGCAAATATATCCAGAAATGCACAAGCAGGAGAGGGCAAAATTGATGAATGGAACCTTCTAAAATGTAAGTCTTTGTGTACATAAAAGTATTTTTCCAATAAGGTTAAAATAAAACCTACAGACTGGGAAAAAACATATGGCAATGGCACCTTAGACAAGGATCTCATAAAACTTCACAGCATACTACAGGCCATCCACAAGAAAAATACTGATAACCCAATCACAAAATGGGCAAAAGACAAGAAAAGACTTTTCATAAAGGAAACAGATATATGAAGAAATGTTCAAAATCATGGGCAGTTAGAGAGATGCAAATCAAAACAATAATGAGATAAAAATCTCACCTCAGAGGCAGCAGTGACGTTTAATAAGACAACGAACAATAAATGTTGGAGAAAATGAAGAGAAATTAGAACGCTTTTGCACTGCTGGTGGAATTGTAATATGGTACAACCACTCTGAAGGACAGTTTGTTGTTTCCTCTAAAAGCTGAACATAAAAATCCCATATGACTCAGTTATTCCACTTGTAGGAATAAACTTCAAAGACATTAAAACTTAGGCACAAGTACAGATATGCACTCCTTAGTTCATAGTAATGTTAATCACAATCACAAGAAAATGGAGGCAGCCCAAATGCCCATAAAAGAATGGATTGAGAAATTTTGCTATAGTCAACACAATGGGATACTACACAGTACTAAAGATCAGTGGGATACTATACAGTACTAAAGATCAGTGGGATACTATACAGTACTAAGGATCAATGTTTTAGTGAAATAATAAATCAAATCATTGAGTGAATTAACTTGGTCTCCTAAGGACAAATACTAATGCTATTATGGTAAAAATAGAAGGGTAACTAGTAAGATGTGTATAAATGTCCAAGAGAGGAAGGGGAAAGGATGTAGGGATCAGAAAAGGGAGAAGAGTAGAAATCCCTAGTATAGCAGAGTTTGGTGGTCAGATAAGGGGACAAAGGAATAGGAAGTATTTGATGGGGACTTGAAAAAAATGGGGTAATAATAGATATAGATCAATAGTAATTAATTATATAAAACATAACGTTTATGAATCTATGAAACACAATGAAAATTAAAGATAGGGTCTATTCTATATGGTGTTTGCTCAGCTTCTTGAATAGATATTATCTCATTCTTAATTATGCCTGGAAAGTTTTCCTCTAGAAATTCTTCCACAACTTTTTCAGTGCCTTTACTTGCTTCTTCCCATTCTGGGATTCCAATGATGCGAATGTTATTTCTTTTAATGGTATCCCACATTACTGTTAAGTTTTCTTCTGTTTCCTTCTTTTTTGATTCTGCTTTTTTCTCTGTCAGATCTGTGCTGACCATTCTATCTTCTATTTCACTGATTCTGTTTTCTATCTCTTCACTTCTATTGGCATGTCCCTCCATCATGTTGACAGAATCAGAAACCTTAGATTTCATATTTTGGATCATGGTTTCTTGTTTTTCCAGTGCCTCTAATGACTCATTTGTTTTCTCTGCATTGTTTTGGATTGTTTTTTTAAGCTTCTCCTGATTTTTTACTGTAGTGTCGTGTAATTCTTCAAGTTTGTTTTTCATCCATTGAAAATATTAAACCTTTTTTTTTTTTAAATTCTGTGTCAGAAAGTTCCATCAGATTTTCTGGCTTCATGAAATCCATTGCTACTGTGTACTTTTTTGGGGGAGATATCTTGTTTTGGGTTTGCATGATGAGTGAGGTACCCTGCTTCTTTTGAGACATTGATGTCAAAGAGTTTATGAAGACTGAGGTGATTTCTGGTTCTTGGTTTGACGTCACTGCTCTTCTGTCGAGATGTGCAGGACCTCCCTGTTGCTTAAGTTATCGAGATCAACTTGGTCAGGCCAGACGGCAGTTTGTAGTCCAAAGAAACTAAATCTTCAGTGTTAGAGAACTTTTTCAGAGGAGGTTGATAAATTCTATAATTTGGTCTATAGGTTGTTGGGTTTGTTTTTTTTTTTTTGTTTTTGTTTTTGTTTTTTAAATTGCTGGCCCTCTGCCCACGGCCCTTAGGTCCCAAAATTCAAAGCTGTAAGGAGCGGATCAAAGGTCCAGAGGTGTGTCCCATGTCCAAAACCACTCCCTCTCTCCACTGAGTCTGCGAGAACCTCTTGCCAACCCCAAAGTTCAAAGCTGGTGAGGGGGGCTCTCATATGTTTTAACATGTTGTAAGGAGGGGCTGGTCCCTGTAAAAGTATATCATGCTATGAAAAGTGGAGGGTCAGAGAAATAAAAGAAAACCCTTAGCAAAAGAATTGACACAGTGACCAATCACTGTGAGGATGGCACAAAATAGAGTAAGATATAGATCTGTTGTTTACAGGGTCACTATGAGTCATAATAGATTCAATGAGACCTAGGAAAACCAACACAAAGGAAAACTGTAAACGAGAGATGAACAGAAGATTTCAAAAGGCAACTTGAACCCAAAGAAACCATAATCACCACCCAAGCCGATATATGCACACCTATGTTTACCTGGCTTTGTTTACAATAGCAAAGAGTTGAAAACAACCTAAGTGCCCATCAACAAATGAATGGATAAGTTGTGCTACATTCACACAATTGAATACTACACTGTATTGAAAAATAAGGAACTCATGAAATACACAAAATGGGTGACCCTGGAATATTATGTTAAGTGAAATATCTCAGTCACAAAAGGACAAATACTGCATAGTGCCACTCTTGTAAAATGGGACTGACATTGGGGTTCAGGGGAGACTGAGAAAGATGAGATAAATTATGTATACTGCACTGAAACAGATGAGGGAGAGAACTGTTTAAGAGGGATATTAGATTCGGTATTATTGTCATGACAGGAGTCCAGAACAAAGGCTACATAGTGGAGTGGACTTGGGAAGAGGTATTCTCTAACGATGAAAAAATTTTTGTTTTACTTTTCAAAGAGAAGAGCGAACTGAAGGGGAGGCTGGGCAGGGAGAAAAGTGCACTAATGAATGAATGGTAATCCAAATTCTGTAAACTTTCATTAAAATTAATTTTAAAAAGTGGACAAAAAAGAAAAGTTAGGAAAAGAATCTTTTGCTATAATCCAGAAAAAAAGAAAAGAAAATGCAAATTATATGTGATAATGACAAATACTTTTAATTAAATAAGCAAAGAGAAGAACATACTAGGCATGAACAAGCTAAAAGAAATAAAGATATTCAATCTAAAAGTAGCAATACTGAAAGATTCGATGTGAAAAATATTAAGGCATATAATATGCACTAAAAGAAGATTAAGGACATACATAGAGTCACTGTACCAAATTTAATTGATTGATGCTCACCTATTTAAAGAGAAAACATGTGATCAAGTAGAATTAAGGAAATGAAGTAGTAAGATGAAGTTTTGCTTCCTTGTCTCGAAGGAACACCCTGAGTTTTCTTTACCTTAGACAGATTTGTTAGTCATTTTCAAATTCCATGAGATATTCAATATTCTTTATTAACACTACAATTCAAAGATCTCAATTCTTAGGTCTCATTATTTATTACAGTATTGATGAAGAATATTAAACCATGGATTCTCAAAAGAACAAATAAATAAGTGTTGGAAAACGTACAAGATCATTTATGATGAGGATGACAAGAATTCATTTCATTTACTATGTCTAGTTCTTGGAGGAAAAACAGCATGTGTTATCTGCAATGAAAAGAGAGAACCTCAGTAAGATCAGTTGACATAATGGCTGCATAAGTGGTTCAAGCACAGGAGCAATTGCAAGAATGATTCAGGACAGGATAGGGTTTCATTTTGGTTTTCTATTTTTCTATTATAAGTATTTCTTTATTAAAAATCTTTATTTAATAGTGGTTTATTTACAAAGTTCACATATACATCATTTTTTTGCACCGGATCATTCCAATTTCCTTCACAACCCCTCCACACATCAAATTGTGTGGTCCTATGATTAAACACCTCACCCTGCCCTCTAGCCATCCTCACCCCTCTGCTGCCCCCCCCTTGACCCCTTTGGACCCTCATACTCATTCTACAAAAATGGCTTATGCAGTATTTGTCCTTACGGGACTGAGTTAGTTCACTTGGCGCAATGCTCTCTAGTACCTCCCAAGTTAGGTAGTAATTTAAGAAATCATTGCTCCTGCATCCATCATATAAATGTACCATAATGTCTCAATCCATTCGATTGTAGTTGGACATTTGATCTGCTTCCATGTTCTTGTGATGGTGAATAATGTTTCTAGGAACATTAGTGTACAAGTCTCTGTTTGCGCCTCAGTTCTCATTTTGTTGGGGTATATTCCAAGCGATTTGATTGTTTGCAATCACTTGTTATGCATCAGAGAGTTGGACAATGACTAGGGAGGATAGAAGGAGAATTGACGCCTTTGAGCTGTGGTGCTGGAGAAGAGTATTGAATGTACCATGGACTGCCAAGAAAACAAACAGATTCATCCTAGAGAGGGTTAAACCAGGCTACTCCTTGGAGGCAAGGATTCTGGGGCTTCGTCTGACATACTTTGGACATGTTGTAAGGAGAGACAGATCCTTGGAGAGGGACATCATGCTTAGTAGGGTAGAGGGACAGCGCAGGAGGGGAAGACCCTCTATGAGGTGGATTGATTCAGTGACTGGAGTAACCAGGATGGGTGTGTCAGAGGCAATGCGATTGGCACAGGATAGAGCAGGGTTTAGGGCTGTTGTACATCGGGTCGCTATGAGTCACAAACGACTCGACGACACATAACAACAACAACATATTCCAAGCAGTAAAATAGTTGGTCATGTGGAATTTCTATGTTCAGCTTTTTGAGTAAACACCAAACTGCCTTCCAGAATAGTTGCAACAATTTTGCAATCCCAATAATGTGTAAAAGTTCCTATTTTGCCACAGCCTCAGCAAAAGGTATTACTTGCTGTCTTGCTAAGTTTTGCCACTACTACTGGAGATAGCATCCCATTGTGTGTGTGTTTTTTTTTTAATGGAAACATTTAACTTAGTTTTAATCATCAGTATAAAAATGCTTGTGCCAATGCAATAATGCATTCTCTTTGAAGATGGTAAATACTTTTTGTTTTGTTTTGTTTTAAATTTAGGTTGTTTATTTTTCATTTCAATGAACATCTACAGAAATTCTGGGATTCCATTCATTTATTGTTGCACCCTTCTCCCCGCACAAACCTCTCCCCCCGCATTGTGGTTTTGATTTGCATCTCTCTTATTGTCAGATTTTGAGAATTTCTTTGTGTGTCTGTTGGCCATCCAAATATCTTCTCTGTGAAAAGTCTTTCCATGTCTTTTGTTCATTTTGTAATTGTGTTATCAGTCTTTATCTTATGGAGACCCTGTTGCTTTAAGTGTCGTTGAGTTGTAGATGACACATAGCGACCTTATGAATGAAAGACTTGAACACTTGTATAATTTTCATCATTTCTTGAAGTTCATAGAATTTCCAGAGGCAAGCTGTTTCAGAAGTTGATGCTACTCCTGCTTCCAAGCTTTTTTTAATTGGGTAACTCCACCAAACACTGTCCACCATGGAACTGGTGCTATATCACTTAGGAGAATGTTTGACCCTGTCGAATTCTGTAAATTTTTATATGAGATCCTTGTCTGAAATCGTATTGTCAAATGTTTTTGCCCAGTCAGTAGATTTTCTTTTCACTCCATTGAACAATGTTTTTGATGTACAGAGATATTTAATCTTTAGAAGGTCCCATTCATCAATTTTGTCCTCTCCAGATTGGGAATTTCTGGCTGTATTTCGTAGTCTCTTTATGCCACAGACTAGGCTGTCTAAGCTTGATCCCAGTTTGTCTCTAATGAGCTTTATGGTTTGGGGCTTTACTCCCCAAGACTCTGATCCACTTTGAGTAGATTTTTGTGTATGGTATGAGATGTGAATCCTGTTTCAGCTTCCTGCAGGTGTCAGTCCATTTTTGACAGCACCATTTGTTGAAGAAGTTATTATTTGCCCATTTGATAGGTATTTCCTTGTCAAATATCAGTTGACCATAGATTTTGTTGTTGTTGCTATGTGCTGTCGAGTCGCTTACAACTCATAGTGACCCTATGTACAATAGCCCTAAACTCTGCTCTGTCCTGTGCCAATCACAGTCTCCGATACAACCATCCCGATTACTCCATTCACTGAATCAATCCACCTCATAGAGGGCCTTCCCCTCCTGCGCTGTCTCTCCACCCTCCCATGCATGATGTCCTTCTCCAAGGACCGGTCCCTCCTTACAACATGTCCAAAGTATGTTAGACGGAGCCTCAGAATCCTTGCCTCCAAAGAGCAGCCTCGTTTAACCCTTTCCAAGATGAATCTGTTTGTTTTCCTTGCAGGCCATCGTACCCTCAATACTCTTCTCCAGCATCACAGCTCAAAGGCATCAATTCTCCTTCTATCCTCCTTTGACCACAGATAGTTGGTTCTATTTCTGTGTTCTCAATTCTGCTCCATTGGTCTATGTGCCTGCCATTACATCAGTACCATGCTGTTTTGGTTACTACTGCTGTGTAGTCAGTTTTGAAGTCAGGGTGTGCTATACCTCCCACTTCAGTTTTGTTTTTCAGACGTGCTTTGCTTATTTCGGTTCTTTCCTCTCCAAATAAACTTGACAATTTCTCCTTTGAACTACTTCAGAATTGAATTTTGTATCTCAATTGAGATTGTGCTGAACGTGTAAGTTGTTTTTTGTAGAATTATCAAAGTCTTCCTATCCATGAACAGGGAACATTTTCCCATTTATTTAGGTCTTTTATTGAGTCTCCCAGAAATGTTCTGTAGTTTTCTTCATATAGGTCTTTGCATCTCTAGTTGGGTCCATTTTCAAGTATCTAAGTTTGTTTAAATGGCATTCTTGACTTCCTTCCCTGAGTTCTTTTTGTTACTGTAGAGGTATCACACTGATTTTTGGATATTGCTCTTATATTCTGCCACCCTACTAAATTGGACTGCTAGCTCAGTTTCTTGGGGTTTTGTTGTTGTTGAATCGTCTGGTTTTCTGTATACACCATCCTATCATCTCCACATATTCATAATTTAGTTGATTCTTTGCCAATAAAGATGCCTTTTATTTCCTTCTCTTGTCCTATTTCCCTAGCAAGTATTTGCAATGCAATATTGAATAGAAGTGGTGACAGTGGCATCCTTGTCTGGTCCCTGTTCACAAGGAAAATGCTTTTAGTCTTTATTGATAATGATATTGGCTCTTGGTTTTGCATATATTATTTTCAAATATTGGGGAAATTTTCTTCTATTCTAATTTTGCTGAGTCTTTATCAGAAGGGGTTTTGGATTTTATCAAATGCCTTCTCTGCATTAATTGCTAAGATCATATGTCTCTTGTTATTTGCTTTGTTAATATGGTGAATTATGTTGATTGTTTTGCTTATGTTGAACAATCCTTGCATACCTCTTGTGAATCCCATTTGACCATGATGAATTTTATTTATGTACTTTTGTCACTAAGATTTTGTTAAAAATTTTTGCATCTATATTCATGAGATATATCAGTCTGTAGTTTTCTTTCTTGGTAATATCTTTGCCTGATTTTGGTATTAGGGTTATGCTTGCTTCATAGAATGACTCTGGGAGTGTTCCTCTTTTTCTTTCTTTTTTTTGTTTATTTTTTAAAAATTATCATTAATTTTAATGAAAATGTACAGAAGCTTTAGATTTCCATTCATTCATTGTTGCACTTGTTCCTTCTTTTTCAATTTTTTGAAATCATTTAAGTAGAATCAGTGAGAGATCCTCTCTTAATGTTTGGTAGAATTCACCTGTGAAACCATCTAGTCCAGGACTTTTATTATGCATAAATCTTTTTATGTCCTATTCAATTTTTTTCTTTTGTAATGAGTCTGCAAGTGTTTTATATCTATCCTTGTCAGTCTGGGGAAGGTATGAATTTCAAGGAGTATGTCCATTTCCTCCTCTAGGGTTTTAAATTTATCAGAGTATAACTTTTCATAATATTTCAATATTATCTATTTAATATCATCCTGTTTTATTGTGATGTCACATCTATCATTTCTTAATCAAGTTATCTGTGTCTTCTCTTTTTTTCTTCTTTTAGTATGTTTCCCAGTAGTATGTCAATTTTATTGACCCTTTTGGAAAACCAGCTCCTGTTCTTATTAATAGTGTCTTTTTTTTCTGTTTTCTATCTCATTGATTTCAGCTCTTGCCTTTGTAAGTTTTTTTCTAATAAAGGTTATAGATTGTTGTTTTTTTTTCTATTTGCTGAAGGTATTGCGTTAGATCATTGATTTTTTTTTCTTCCTACTTTTTTAATGTGTATGCTTATTGTTGTGAATTGCCCCTGAGGACTGCCTTAGCTGTGTCCCAGAGATTTTGGTATGTTGTGTTTTCGTTTTAATTTGTTTAGGAACTTTTTAATTTCATTCTTTTTTTTTTAAATCCCAATCTTGTTCTAGTAGAGAGTTTCTCAGTTTCCACATGGGTGTTTTTGTTAGCTTTACCATCCTCTGGTTAATTTCTAGTTTTATGGCATTATGGACTAAGAAGATACTTTATATTGTTTCTAGTGTTATTGAAGTAGTTGATGCTTGTTTTTTGTCCTAATATGTAATCTGTTCTGGAGAATGTACCATGTGCACTTGAGAAGAAAGTGTATAAAGTTTTAGTTGGGAGAAGTACCATGAATACATCCACAAGATCGATTTGGTTGATTGTGTAGTTTAGATCTTCCACATCTTTGTTGAGTTACTTTTGGGTTGACCTATGCTTTGGTGATAGTGGTGTGTTGAAATCTCCTAGCACTATCTCTTCCTCCAATCTGTTGACTGTTGCTTCATGTACTTTGCAGGTCTATCATTTAGTGCTGGAATGCAAAAGTTGGGAATAGTGAAGAAGAATCAGTGGTCGGAAAACATGGGCTTAGTGACAGGAATGAGGCTGGAGATAGAATGATTGAGTTCTGTAAAATCAATGACTTATTCATTGCAAATACATTTTATAAGAGACACAAACGCAGGTTATACACATGGACTTCACCTGATGGTATGC
>NW_006399984.1:977503-996118 GCF_000299155.1 Elephantulus edwardii
TGCGGTTGGCGCAGGATAGAGCAGGGTTTAGGGCTGTTGTTCATAGGGTCGCTATGAGTCGGAAACGACTCGATGGCACATAACAACAACAACAATCATTTAGTGCATAAATGTTGACCAGGTTTATGTCTTCTTGATCTATTGTGCCTTTAATCAGTTTGTAATGCTCTTCCTTATCTTTTATAATGGTTTTAATTCTGAAGTCTATTTTATCAGAGATTAGTATTGCCACTCCTGCTTTTTGGAGGTTGTCATTTGCCTGGTTTTCCCCTCCGCCCCCGATCATTTGATTTTGAGTCTGTCTTTCTCTTCTTCTTTTGGAAGAATGTCTTGTAGACAACATATTGATGGGCTTTGTTTTTAAATTCTGCTACTCTTTTTTTCATAATTGATGAATTTAGTCTATTCACATTTAATGTGATTATTATCAGGCCAGATTTTACCTTTGCCATTTTGCTGTATTTCCCTTTATGTTTTTTATTTTTACTATGGTCCATCCACTTTCCTTTGGCATCTCCATGGAGAATGGAGAATTGATGGGCTTTGTTCACTTAAAATTTCTTGTAATTTTGTTCTTGTTTTCACAAGTTCCTTAAGCTCCTTCTTTTCTGCAAAGTATCTAATTTCTCATTCATATTTGATGGAGAGTTTTGATGGATATAGGATTCTTGACTGGCAATTGTTTTCCTTCAATGTTCTGTAAATGTCATCCATTGTCTTCCTGTGTAATGCAATGGTACCTTGCTTGACTTACTCTCAGAACATGAGCTGTTCAAATTCACCTGAAGGTGAACTATAAGATGTACTTGGTTATAGTTTCTAGTAAGTCTCAATATTAGAAACCCTGTGGAACAGTTCTACTCTGAACACATGGGATAACCAAGAGTCAGTATCAACTTGGCTGCAACTTACAATAAGCTCTTTAATGTTTTATAGTTTTAAATTTTACGTATTATAAGGCCTTGTGGTGGCCTACTGTAAGAAGCTGTGCTGCAATCCCAAAGGCACATGATTTAAATCTACCCACTGCTCTGTGGAAGGAAGATGGGAAGTCTCTTCCTGGGTGAATTACTGCCTATAATACTCCACTGGAGTGATAACTATGAGTCAGTCCCAACTCAGTGGTACACAATAATGTATCATACTTAAAAAGTGTGGCCAAAGTGCTCCTTGGAGGCAAAGATGGTGAAGCTTCATCTCTCTTTGGATATTTTGCTAGGAGAAACTCTTCCTTGGAAGGGAACATCATGTTTGAAAACATCAGCAAAAGAGAGGAAGACTCTTAATTAAATGGATAGACACCATGACTGCAGAAATGGGCTCAAATGTGTCAGAGATGATGAAAATGGTACATGATAAGACAACATTCAGATATGTTGTTCATGTTGTTGTTGATTGCTGTCAAGTTGAGCACGAATCATAGTGACTTTATAAACAAAAGGCCTGAAGCCTTTCTATAACTATCGCTATTTGTAAAAGTTCATAGAATTTCCAGAGGCATCTTGTTTAGGAAGTAGATGGCACTCCTGCTGTTCATAGGGACATTATAAGTCATACTTGACGGCACCTGATAGCAACAACAATGAAGCATTTTAGTCTCTTTTATGGCATTGTAAGTGAAATTGTTTTCAAAATTTCATTTTTGCATTATTTATTTTTTAACATGTAGAGATAAAATTGCTTTTTATGTATTGATTTTGTGTCCTCTAATACTGCTCCCCTCATATATTACTTAGTTTTAAGGCAACATGGTGATACAGCAGGCTGAATATTGAACTGCTAATCAAAATATTGACAGGTAAAGTCCACCAGTCTCTCCATGGGAGAAAGATGAGCAATCTGCTTCTGTGTTTACAATGTCAGAAATCATGTGAGGAATTCTATTTTGCTATATTGAATTGCTTATTTAGCTATATGAGTCAGAATCAACTTGAGAGCAATAATTGAATAATAGTTTTTAGTCATATCCTTAGGAATTTCTATGTGTAAGCTTGTTTTATTTGAAACTTGAATTAGCATTTTTTTAAATTTAATTTGAATGCCTTTTACTTGTCTAAGTGCAATGGGTAGGACCTCCACAATAGTGTTCTTAAAAAAGGGACAACTTTATAATAGTTATAAATATAATTTTATGCTTATTGGACAATATTCCAATTTTTACCATTACATATAGTGCTGTTGTTATTGTTGTTAGGTTCCATTGAGTTGGTTCTAAGTTGTAGTGAATTTCTGTATGAAAGAATGAAATCCTGTGTGATCCTGTGCTATCTTCATGGTTTAAAATCAGGAAGGGTGTATATCAAGGTTGTATTTTTTCTTCATTTCTATTTAATATATTGTTGTGTACCATAGAGTTGGAACTGACCTATAGCCAACTCTCTTGTGGGTTTCAGAGGCAGTGAATTGCATGAGAAGAGATTGCCCCTCCTTCTCACACAGAGAATCTGGTGATCACAAACCACATATCTTCAGGATTGCAGCACAGTTTCTTGCCACTAGGCTACCAGAGCTCGCTCAATCTGTATGCTGAGCATGTAATCCAAGACTCTTGGATATATGAAGAGGAATGTGAAGTCAAATGTGAAGGAAGAATCATCAAAAACCTATGTTATGCAAATGACACAACTTTGCTTCAAAAAATGAACAAGACTTGAAGCACTTACTGAAAAATATCAAAGACTATTACTTTCAGTGTAGACTGCACTTAAAAATCAAGAAAACAAAGATACTCACAATTGAACCCATAGGCAACATCATGATTATAAGGTAAAAGATTGAAGTTGTCACTGGTTTCATTTTACTTGGATACACAATTAAGACTCATGGGAGCAACAGTCAAGAAATCAAAAGATGTGTTGTATTAGGAAAATCTATTGTCAGGGACCACTTTGAAGTGTTAAGCATAAAATATCAGTTTATAGAGAAAGATATAGCTGACCCTCTCAAACTCTGTGGCATTTTCAATTGCAAAATATGCATATGAGGAATCAGTCCTTAAAAAAGACATCATGCTTGAAAAATAGAGTCAACAAAATAAAGAACATTCTCAAGAAGACACATTGGCATAGTAACTTCAAAAATAGGATTGGACATGGTAGAGATCATGAGGATGGGGTAGGAAAGGACAAAGTTTCTTGTTGTTCATAAGGGCACTGAGCCATAAAGTTGTTGTTGTCTATTAAATTACTAAAAAAAAAAACCATTCCTCATGATCTCTGGCAGCATTTTAAAATCTAAAATGAATTTTATTTTATTTTTGGAGTAGCTATTTCAATACTTTCCTTGTTGCTATTTGCCTTGCCTGTGTTTGTCCATATTTTTACTTTTTTTAATAATTTGTAGTTTGAATCTAAAAGTTCTTTCTAAAGATAGCACAAAGTTGTCCTGTTTTTTGTTTGTTTGTTTTTTAATTAAGCTTTGCTTTCTGGTTTTTATTTGGGTTGTATTATTAATTCCATTTGATTTTACTATCAATATGATTGGATGTACATAGAAATTTTGTTTTTTGTTTTCAATGTGGTCCATGTGGATGGCTTAAAAATTGGTGCTTCCCTGAGCCTTTGTCTACTTGAGCAGAAATAGCTGCCCTTCCAGCCAGCCCAGGAGAGGGGAAAACTATGTGGCCATTAGAAACTACTTAGAGTTGTGAACTGCACTGTTGAGACCATGTCACTTTCCTGGACATGTTCCTTGAAAAGGGAAGCAGTCCTGGAACATTGCCTACCCCTGGGGGATACCACCGACCCTCTCATTAAACTACAGTATAAGCCTGTTTCCAAGAGGTTTTGGTAAGTGGTGTTTTCATTGTCATTTTTTTCAAGAAATCTTCTAATTTCATTTTTTATTTCTTCTTGTACCCATTCATGTTCAAACAAGGTGTTGTTCAGCTTCCAAATATATGTTTTTTTTTCTCCTTTATCCTCTTGTTATTAATTTCTAATTTTTTTCTGTTGTTGCTCATAGGGTTTTTTTCTTTTTTAAATTTTATATTGGTTTGCATACAGAGTTCATAAGTTCATAAAGTTTTCATATATTGTTTTTCACACCAGATCTTTCCCTTTCCTTTATCCACCCCTCCCAACACCCATCAAATAGCATGATCCTATGATTAAACTCCTCCTCCCCTTGGAGCCTTGTACTCATCCTACAATAATGGTCTTAATAGAATTTTTCCTTATGAGACTGAGTTAGTTCACATAGCATAATGCTCTCCAGTCCCTCTCATGGTAGGTAGTAATTTACAGATTCATTGCTCCTGCATGCTACATAGTATCCCATTGTGTGAATTTTTTATATTGGTTGTCATTTTAACAAAAGCTTACTGAAAAGTTGAATTTTCATTCACTGATTGTTACACATTTTCCCTCTTCTCCATACCCCTCCTGCAGTCTCCCCCCTTTTAAAAAAATATTCATTCATTGTTACACAGTTACCTCCTTCTTTCTCCTCCCTCTTTTCAATGTACCGCTTATTCTGGGCTGTTGTCATACATGTAATGCCAATCATATATTCATTTTAAACAGTTCTTTCCTTCATCTGTTTCAACACAGTGTTCATTCCACTCTTATCTTATTCTCCTCCCAACACCCCATGTCAATTCTGTTTGATAACTGAGGTGCTATGCCGTACTTACCATTTTGTGACTGAGATATTTGATTTACATTTCTCTGAAAGCTAGAGATTTTGAACATTTCTCCATGCATTTGTTTGCCATCTGAATGTCTTATTTGGTGAAGTGTCTCTTCATATCCTGTGCCCATTTTGCAATTGAGTTGTTTAACTTTTCCTTGTTGAGGTACTGGAGTATTTTATAAATTTTAGACATGACTCCGCTTGTCAGATATAACATTACCAAATATTTTTTCCCAGTTGTGGGTTTCTTTCTTACCTTGTTGGCTGATTTTTTTTGAGGTAGTTAGGGATTTGATTCTTAGAAAGTTCCATTCATCTATCTTGTTCTCTCCTGGTTGTAAGTTTTCCATTATGCTTCAAAGACTGTTCATACTGTTTGATTAGGGCTTCCAAGCTTTACTTTGATGAAGTTTATAATCCTTGGTTTTACTACTAAGTCTTTGATCCATCTTAAGCTAGGTTTTGTGTATGATGTGAAAAGTGGGTCTTGCTTGAGTTTTCCACAAATTATTTTACAATTTTGCCAATACCATTTGTTTACAAGATTGTCATTTCTCCTCTTAACTGATTTTGTCTCCTTGTCAAAAATCAGTTAACCATATGTAGATGAGCTGATTGCTAAGTTCTCAAATGTATTCCATTGATCATGTGTCTGTCATAGTACCAGGACCTCACTGTCTTGACCATCATGGCTGTGTAGTAGGATTTGAAATTAGGGAGTGTGATGCCTACTACCTTTTTCCTTTTTTTTAGGAGATATTTGCTTACTTGAAGTCTCTGTTCCTTTCCAGATAAAATTGGAAATTCCCTTTTCCATCTCGTTGAAGAAAGGAATTGGTATCTGTATTGAGATTTCACTGAATTTATAGATTGCTCTTGGTAGAATTGTCATTGCCATGATATTGAAGCTTTCTGTCCATAAGCATGGTATTTTCTTCCATTTGTCCACGTCTTTGTTTCTTGTAATGTTTTGAAATTTATTTTGTATAGATCTTTTGTGTCTCTTAGGTTTGCTCTCAGTTATTTAATCTTGTGAATAGCTATTGTGATGGTTATTGTTTCTCTTAGCTCCTTTCCTGTATTCTCTTTGTCACTGTAGAAAAATGCAACAAATTTTTGTATGTTGATCTTGTACACTGGTACTTTGCTGAATGAATCTACTATGCCCACTAGTTTTCTTGCTGAGTCTGTAGGATTTTCCAAGTATACTTTCATATCATCTGCATTGTTGTTGTTATTATGTGCCACTGAGTTGAGTATGAACAAAAGATCTGATCCCTGTTCTGTCCTGTGCTTACAATCCCTGACACACAAGAACCCACTGCAGCAGTTATCATGCCAATCCACCTGGTTGAGGGGCCTCCTCAACCTCAGTGACCCTTGACCTTTCCTAGCATGATGTCCCTCTCCAAAGAATAGCTCCTAATAGCAGCATGCCCAAAGAATGTGAAGAAAAGCCTCAACATTCTTGTTTTCAAAGAGCACTTCATTTGTATCTTCTCCAAGATATATCTGTTTGTTCTTTTTGTTGTCTGTGGGATATCCACTGCTCTCCTCCAACACTACATCTCAAAGGCATCAATTTTTCTTCTGTCATCTTTATTCACTGTCCAGCTCTCAGATACATAACAAATGATTGGAAAGACTATGTCCTCAATCAGACACACTTTAGTAATCAAACTGATATCATTACATCTCAGTAATTTGGATAATTCCCTAACTTCATATTTTCCTAGTGCAATGCATTTCCTTATTTCCTGATTGCTGGTACCAAGGGTGTTAATTGTGAATCCAAGCAAGATGAAGCTGTTGACAGTAAGAAGCTTTGTTTTTTCGACATTGAGATGCAATCCACATCAAAGGATGCACTCCTTGATAGTCTGTAACAAGTGCTTCAAGTCCTCCTCACTTTGAGCAAGCAAGTTTGTGTCATCTGCATACAGAGATATTTTTACCTCCACTTTGCCAACTGGGATACCTTTTATTTCCTCCTCTTGACTTACTGTTCTTGCTAGGACTTCCAATACAATACTGAATAGGAGAGGTGATAATGAACATTTTCCCTTAGCTCCTTTCCTCAAATCTTAATCTCTCCATTAAGACAGATTTTGCATATATACTTTTCACTATGTTGAGGATATTTTCCTCTCTTCTTATTTTGTTAAGTGTGTAATCATGAAAGGATTTTGTCAAAGGCTTTTACTATACTAATTGATAGGAATATGTAGTTCTTGTCCTTTGCTTTGTTAATGTAAATTCACTGATTGTTTTTCTTATGATGAACCATCCTTGTCTACTTGTTATGAATCCCATTATTTTTTTGAGCTACTGTTGGATTCTATTGGCTAGGATTTTATGGATTAGTTTTATGTCTATCTTTCTGAGAGAGATTGGTCTATAGTTTTATGCTTTGGTGGTGTCTTTATCTGACTTTGATTTCAAAGATATGTTTGTTTCATAGAATAAGTATGGGAGAATTCCAACTTCCATTTTCTGAAATACTTTATATAAAATTGGTGACAGATCTTCTCGGAATGTTTGATAAAATTCACTAATTAACTCATTTGGTCCAGGGCTTTTTTTGTTCTTGTTATTGGAAGTTGTTTTATTGCCTGTTCAATTTCTTATTTTATAATGGATCTGTTCAGATATTCTACTTCAGCCTGTATTAATTTGGGTAGATTGTGAGTTTCTAAGAATTTGTCCATTTTCTCTATTTGCTTGAGTATGTTGTTATTATTGTTGTTATGTGCCGAGTCACACGTGACTCACAGCAACCCTATGTACAAGAGCCCAAAACCCTGCTCTATCCTGTGCCAATCACATTGTCTCTGACATACCTATGCCCACTACCCCAATCACTGAATCTATCCATCTCATCTAGGATCTTCCTCTCCTATGCTGTCCCTCCACTCTCCCAAACATGATGTCCCTCTCCAAGGACTGGAACCTCCTTGCAACATGCCCAAAGTTTCAGAATCCTTTACTTCAAGGACCAGCCTGGCTTATCCTTCTCCAGGACAAACCTCTTTTTTCCTCCTAGCAATACATGGTATATTCAACACTCTTCTCCAGCACCACAGCTCAAAGGCATCAATTCTTTTTCTATCATCCCTAGCATTGTCCAACTTCACAATGTATAGCAGGGAATTGCTATACTATAGCCTGGATCAGGCACACCATAGCCTCCAGCCTGATGTCGTTACTCTTCAGTACTCTGGAGCAGTCCCTGACAGCTGACTTTAACAACACAACCACTCTCTTGATTTCTTGGCTGCTGGTACCAAGAGTGTTGACTGTGGAGCCAAGCAAACTAAAACTGCTATCTCTTCATCCATACTGATATTACCAAATGGCCTAATGGTGAAAATCTTTGTTTTCTTGATGTTGAGCTTCAATCTATATTGAAGGTTGCAGTCCTTGACCTTCTGCATCAAGCAGGGTGTGTGTCATCTGCATAAGGAAAGTTGTTGGTGAATCTTCCACCAATACTGATGCCACATTCTTCCTTGTACAGTGCAGCATCCCGGATGAGCTGTTCTGCATACAGATTGAAAAGGTATGCAGACAGAATACATCCCTGTTGGACTTCCTTCCCAATTTTGAACTATGCAGTGTCTCCTTGCTCTGTTCTGAGGACTGCCTCCTGGTCCAAGTATAGGTTTCACATAAGCACAATAAAATATTCTGGGATTCCCATTCTTCTCTGAGTCAGCCAAAGTTTGTTCTGATCCACATAGTCAAAAGCCTTTGCATAGCCAATAAAAGACATTCCTCTGGTACTCTCTGCTTTTTGCCAAGATTCATCTAACATTAGCTATAATATCCCTAGTTCCATGACTCCTACAAAACCCAGCCTGCACATCTGGCAGTTCTCTGTTGACATGTTGCTCCAGTCGTTTTCAAATAATTTTAAACAGAATCTTGCTTGCAAGTGCTATCAATGATATTGTTTGATAATTTCTGCACTCTGTCAGGTCACCTTTCTTTCGAATAGGAACAAATATGGATCTCTTCCAGTCAGTTTGCCGGCAGTCTATCCTCAAGATTTCTTGGCACAATTTTGTGAGCACAGATGGGGCAGTGTCTGATTGTTGAAATATGTCAATCCGTATGCTATCAACTCCTGAAGCCTTGTTTTTTGCCAATTCTTTAAGAGCAATTTGAACTTCCTTCTTCATCACCAGAGTCTCTTGCTCATATGTTATTTCATGAAGTTTTTCATAATATTCCATTGTTAAACTTTGTATTTTAATTGGCTCTGTTTTGGTAATTCCCCTTTTATCTCTTATTCAGATTGCATCTTTTCTTTCCTTTCTTTGGATAGTTTTGCTAGTGATATATTGATTTTATTGATCTTTTTGAAAAATCAACTCCTGTTCTTTTTCTTGGTTTCAATTCTTTTTCTGTTAATATTTCATTTATTTCTGCCACATTGTTGTTGTTGTTGTTATGTGTCGTCGAGTCGCTTGAGACTCATAGCGACCCTATGCACAACAGCCCTAAACTCTGCTCTGTCTTGTGCCAATCGCACTGTCTCTGACACTCCCACCCAGAGAAACCAAGTCACCTAATCAATCCACCTCATAGAGGGCCTTCCCTCCACCCTCCCCAGCATGATGTCCTTCTCCAAGGACCGGTCTCTTCTTACAACATGTCCAAAGTATGTTAGACGGAGCCTCAGAATCCTTGCCTCCAAAGAGCCACCCGGTTTAACCCTTTCCAGGATGAATCTGTTTGCTTTCCTAGCAGTCCATGGTACTCTCAATACTCTTCTCCAGCACCACAGCTCAAAGGTATCAATTCTCCTTCTGTCCTCCTTGGTCATTGTCCAACTCTCTGATGCATAACAAGTGATTGCGAAGACCATGGCCTGTATCAGACGCACCTTAGTCTCCAGAGAGACACCATTGCTCTTCAGTACTTTGGAGTGGTCCCTAACAGCAGACTTTCCCATGGCAATGTGCCTTTTAATTTCCTGCTACTGGTGCCAAGAGTGTTGACTGTGGAGCCAAGAAAATTAAATCTGTGAACAATCTCAATCTCTTCACCATCCATCCTGTTGCTTCCAATTGGCCCAGTGGTGAGAGTCTTTGTCTTCTTGACATTGAGCCTCAATACATATTGGAGGCTACAGTCCTTGACCATCTGCAGCAGGTGCTTCAGGTCCTCCTCAGTTTCAGCACGCAGATTGTTGGTAGATCTTTCACCAATCTTGACCCCTTCCCAATTTTGAACCATGCCGTGTTCCCGTGCTCTGTTCTGATGACTGCCTCCTGGCCCAAGTATAGGTTTCACATTAGAACTATTAAGTGTCCTGGGATTCCCATTCTTCTCAGAGTCAGCCACAGTTTGTAATGATCCACACAGTCAAATGCCTTTGCATAGTCAATGAAACACAGGTAGACATTCCTCTGGTATTCCCTCTTTCATCTAAGATACATCTAGCATCAGCTACAATATCCCTAGTACCACGGCCCCTTCCAAACCCAGCCTGGACTTCTTGGCAGTTCTCTGCTGATGTGCTGTTCAGTCATTTTTGGAAAATCTTCAGTAGAATCTTGCTTGCATGTGAAATCAATGAGATTGTTCTATAGTTTCCACACTGTGTTGGGTCACCTTTCCTTGGAATGGGAACAAATATAGATCTCTTCCAGTCAGTTGGCCAAGTGGTTGTTCTCCAGATTTCTTGACACAACTTGGTGAGCATGTCCAGGGCAGCATCTGTTAGCTGAAATATGTCAAATGGTATACCATCTATTGCTTATTTTTTGCTATTTCCTTCAAAGCAGCCTGAATGTCTTCTTTCATCACCATAGGCTCTTGGTCATATGTTGTTTCATGAAATTCTTCTGTGTCTGCCAATTCCTTCTGATATAGTGATTCAGTATATTCTTTCCATTTTCTTTTAATACTTCCTGGATCATTTAATATTCTGCCTAAAGCATTCTTGATTATAGCAACTCGAGGTTTGAATTTGTTCTTCAGTTCCTTGAGCTTAAGAAATGCTGAGTGAGTTCTGCCCTTTTGATTTTCTGACTCCAATTTCTGCCATAAATTTTATCATTTCATTTCTTTTAAACTTGGATGGGTTTTCTTGCTGTTCATTTTCAACTGGTTTGATATGTTGGATTATAGAATCAATTATCACTTTTTTCTTCCCTTTTGGAGTGTGTGTGTGTGTGTGTGTGTGTGTGTGTGTGTGTGCTTATTGCTATAAATTGATATCTGATTACTGCTTTGGCTGATTCCCAGAGGTTTTTGTAAGTTGTGTTTTCATTGTCATTAGTTTCAAGAAACTTTTATTTTTTAACTCAGGTTAAGTGGTTGTAGTTCAGCTTCCAAATGTTTAATTTTTTTACTTTTATCATCTTCTTATTAACTTCTGATTTCGTAGCATATGATTTAAGAAAGTGTTTTGTATTATTTCTGTGCTTTGATTTTATTAATGCTTACATTGTGATAAAAAATGTGATCTGTTCTGGAGAATGATCCATGTACATGGAAGAAGATAAACTCAGATTTTGGGGGGTGCATTACTCTGTATATATCTATGCAATCTAGTTGGTTGATTGTGTCATTTAGTTCTTGAGCATCTTTATTGAATTTCTTTCTGGTACTTCTATTTTTTTTTTCATAAGAGTGTTATACTGAAGTCTCTAACTACTGTTGTGATGTTATCTATTTCTCTTATCAGATCTGTTAACATTTGCTTTGTGTACTTTGCAGCTCTATAATTTTGTACATATTGTTGCTGTTGTTGATTACCATTGTACAACTTATAATGACTCTATGATCAAAAGACTTAATACCTTTCTATAACTATTGTCATTTCTCCAAGTTTATAGCGTTTCCATAGACATGTTGTTTAGGAAGTGGATGTCATTCCTGCTTCCAAACTTCTCTTAAACTGGGAACTTCACTAAACGCTGTCTACCTTGGGCAACCATTATGATATTTGACACCCCAATGGCACACGTTTCAGCATTGCTGCAAACCCAGATTACCCCAGTACAGCAAATTGACAGAAGAATGATGTATAACTTAGAAGAATGTTCCTCCAAAGTATAACAATACTAGTCTCACTTAGCAGTGGTTAAGTGCCTTCAAGTACAATAAGACTCATACAGACCCAATGAACAAAAGACCTGATCTCTGTTCTATAACTAACATCATTTCTCTATGTTCATAGAGTTTCCAGCGGCATTTGGTTTGGGAAATGGATGCCACTCCTGTTTCTAAACCTGAATCAATCTGGGAGCTCCTCCAAACACTGTCCACAATGAGTAGCCATTATGATGTTTGACACTATATGGCACAGTATTCAGCATCACAGAACTCAAAGTTACTTCTGTATAGCAATAGACAGATGGCTGCTGTACCACTTAAGAGAATGTTCTTCCCCAAATCAATTATTTTAGTCTGAGGGCCCCAGGAGCCTCCACAGAAGCCTCCAAGCTGAAGACTCAGCCCAGCACTGAGGTATTTTTAAGGACAGGCACATCCAATGAATGCTGGTTGACTATAAACCAAGGAGATCCCCCGCCCTTGAGTCATTGTTAGCTAAATCAGTCAAAAGTTCAGTCAGCTGACACCTGCTTGTGGAGGAAAAAAAGAGAAAAAAACACCAAACAATAAAACAACAAAAACGATCCTTATATGACCCTCATCGAGACCTGAGAAACCATCTTCCAGAATGGAACCACTCCACAGGAGCCTCCACATGGCAAATATAGCCAAGCACCGTGGTATTTTTAAAGACAGGCATGCCCAATGAATGGTGGTTGACTATAAACCAAGAAAATCCTCTGACCTTGAGTTATTATTAGCTAAATCAGGCAAAAGTTCAGCCATCTGACATCTGCTTGTTGAGGAATAAAAGACAACAATAAAACGACCAAAACGTTCCTTATGTGACCCTCATCAAGACAGGAGAAACCAGCATCCAGAGTGGAATCACTCCACAGGAGCCTACAAGCCACAGACTTAGCCCAGTACTATGGTAGGTACTTTGTACATAGATATTTATTATTGTTATGTCCTCTCGTTCTACTGATCCTTTAAGCATCACGACCTTCCTTTTCCCTTTTATGCTGAAATATTTTTTAGATTAATATTGCTACTTTTCTCCTTGTTGTCATTTGCTTAGGATCACCTTTCTATCCTTTGGATTTTAATCTTTCTTTATCTTCACTTTTCAAGTGTCTCTCATAGATAGCATACTGATGGATTTTGGTTTTGTATGCAATCTGCAACTCTTTTTCTCTTCACTTATATATTTAAACTGTTAACATTCAGTAAAATTATTAAAAGGCAAAGTTTTATTGTTATCATTTTCTTGAGTTATCTTTGGTGTTGTTGCTGGTTACTTTTATTCATCCTGCTTTCTGTAGCATCTCTGTAAGCAGGACTTCTCTCAGTATTTCATTCAGTAGTGGTCTTGTTGCCAGAAGGAGCATGGTGGTGTGAGCACAGGAATCGTGGCAAGCTTTCGAAGTCACCTGCTTTTCCGGGCATTTGTTTGTTACATGCAGGTTTGCTCTGACAAATACTGCGTAATGTCACTGTTATAAAACAGAACTGACATGGGGGTAGGGGGAAATTAAGAAAAGAGGGGATAAATAATGTATACAGCATTGAAACAGATAAGGGAAAGAACTGTTTAAAAGGAATACATGACAACAGTCCAGAATAAGAGGTATGTAGCAAAGTGGACTGGGGTGGGGTGAGAAAATTGTACAAGAAGGAAAGAATTTTTTTTTAAGATGCTAACTGCGAGTGGGGAAAGGAGGAAAATGTGTAACAATTAATGAGTTACAATGTGCTGAAGGCCAAAGATGTCAGTTTAAAGACTGCCAGTGTCATCCTATTTCTTGCCCTGCTTTCAGAAGCACAGCTAGTGACGAAAATGACCAGAGTCTTAATCAGATGCACCTTGGTCCTCAAACTAACACCACTGTTCCTCAATCATTTGGAGAGGTCTCTAACTACACACTTTCCAAGGGTGATTTATCTCCCGATCTCCTGACTGTCAGTGTCATTTTATTGATTAGGATGAAGTTATTTACAGTTTCAACTTTTTCTCCATCTATCATAATATTGCCTATTGGTCCAACGGATAGGATATTTGTTTTCTTGATGTTGTGATGCAATCCATATTGAAGGCTGTAGGGTTTAACCTTTTGCAGCAAGTGTTTCAAGTCCCCCTCACATTCAACATGCAAAATTGTGCTACCTACATAACAAAAGTACTTGAGTCTCCCTCCAATTCTGATGCCAAATTCTTCTTCACAGAGTCCAGCTTCTGGAATTATTTACTCATCATACAGATTAAATAGATTTATGGAGCAAGGATCCAATCCTGAAGAACAACTTGCCCACTTTTAAAGCATGTAGTGTTCTCTCAATTATTTAACTTAATAATCTTAGTATAGTTCTTAGTATGGTTTTCACAAGATTATTATTAAGTGTTCAAGGATTCTGATTTTTCTCAATTTTAGCCATAATTTCTTATGATACCTACAGTCAAATTACTTTGCCTAGTCAATAAAGAATAAATAAATATTCTTCTGGTATTCTATGCTTTCAACCAGGATCAAGCTGATATCAATAATGATATCCCTGGTGACATGTCCTCTTCTGAATTCAGCTTGAACACCTGACAGTGACCTGTCTATGTAGAGTTCTAGCCATTCTTTAATGATCTTCTTGTGATATTAATTGTTCAAAAATTCCCACGTTCTATTTGATCACCTTTCTGGTGAACTGATCTTTTCAAGTCACCAGGCAACTGTCCTCCCAAAAAACACGGCATAGGCTGGTGAGCACACCCAATGCTGCATCTGTCATTTGAAACATGCCAGTTGGTATCCCGTTGATACCTGGGCCTTATTTTTTGCCAATATGTTCAGTGCAGCTTGAACTTTTCCTTCATTATCATTGACACATCCATGGAAAATGCAAAAAAGTCATTTAAAAGTGAGGAGAAAAAGAACACCAAAATGGAATTAAGAAGAGACACTGAAATTATTCTAAAATTATTATTTATTAATAGCTGCATTGGCCTAGGAGGCTTTTGGGAAGCTCTCCTTGCCAGAAGGCAGGAGCGTGGTGGTGGGAGTGCAGGAATCGTGGCAAGCTTTTGGAGTTGACTGCTTTTCCGGGAATGTGTTTGACGTGCAGGTTTGCTCTGTCCCTGGAGTGAGGCTACCCAGCCTGGGCCTAGGGTTTGAACCAGGAGGTGGCCTTAAGCCCAAAGGGTGGTATAGCACTGGTCTGTGCGTTGCTGTACAGAGGTAACTCGTGGTTGCTGTGATGCTGAAGCCTGTGACAGTGATGTGCCAATCGTGGTAATGGGCACCCATGGTGGACAGTGTTGGCTGGAGCTTCATGACTAAATCAAGCCTGGAAGCAGGAGCGGCATCCACTTCCAAAATGGCTTGCCTCTGGAAACTCTATGTACGAACAGTGCTCAGGCTGTTCGTTCATAGGGTCGCTATGAGTCGTCTATGATTCGACGACATTAAACAACAAACAACAACAACGTTGGCCTAGTGGAAAGGAAGATATGCTACCAAGCCGAAGGTGGGTGATTTTCATCTGCGGCCCTCGGCCAGGTTCAAATTGTTTTCCTGTCAAATGTTCTTCTCGGTGGTATAGCACTGGTCTGTGCATTGCTGTACAGAGGTAACTTGTGGTTGCTGTGATGCCGAAGCCTGTGACAGTGATGTGCCAATCGTGGTAATGGGTACCCATGGTGGGCAGTGTTGGCTGGAGCTTCCCGACTAAATCAAGCCTGGAAGCAGGAGCGGCATACACTTCCGAAATGGCTTGCCTCTGGAAACTCTATGTATGAACAGTGCTCAGGCTGTTCGTTCATAGGGTGGCTATGAGTCATCTATGACTTGACGGCACCAAACAACAACAACGGTGGTCTTGTTTTCACAAATTCACTTAATTTCTTCATTTCTGAGAAGATCTTCATTTCTCTGTCATATTTGATGGACAGTTTTTCTGAGTACAGTATTCTTGGTTGACAGTTGTATTCTTTGAGTGTTTGATATATGTCCTTCCATTGCCTTCTTACTTGCATAGGTTTTCCTGAGAAATCAGTACTTTTTCTTATTTGCTCTTTCTTATAGTTTACTCTTTGTTTTCCCCTAGCTTCTTTCAGAATTCTCTCTTTATCTTTGGTTCTGGCAAATTTTACTATTAAATGCCTATGCATTTTTCTTTTGGGGTCTATTCTATATGGGATTCATTTAGCTTCTTGTATATTCTCTCATTCGTTATTATGCCTGGGAAATTTTCTTCTAGTAATTATTCCACAACTCTCTTCATGCCTTTTTGGCTTCTGTCTATTCTGGGATTCTAATTATGTGCATATTATTCCTCTTGATATTGTCTCACATTATTCTCAGTCTTTCTTAATTTTCCTTCCATTTTGATTCTGCTTTTTGTCCTAGCAGATCAGCACTCAGAACTCTATCTTCTATTTCACTGGTTCTGTGTTCTTTCTCTTCAGTTCTGCTTATCTAGCCTTTGAACATGTTGGCAGCATCTGAGACAACTAGAATGCAGTTTCTTGTTCCCCCCCCCCAGAGTTTCTTCTAATGCCTCACGTGATTCATCTGCATTGTCTTTGATTGTTTTTATAAGTTCCTCTTGGCTTTTGCTTGTGGAATTCTGTTATTTTTCAAGTTTCTTTTTCACTCATTGAAAATAATCAGGCATAGTTCTATTGAGTTCTGTTTTAGAAAGTTTTATCAGACTTTCTGGTTTCAGGAAATTCCTTGATTCCTCGTTTTGATCACTTTTGGGGGTGTTACATCTTGCTTTGGTTTTGGATAGTGTGTGAGGTAGCCTGTTTCTCTATGTAATTGCTATGGTAGAATTTTTCTTGCCTGAAGCCCTAGCAGGACCTTTGCATGATTACCTTGGCTTGGGAGATCACTATTCTAGAGGAAGGAAGGGTAGCTTCCCCTGCCAGAATTTTTCTCTGATCCCTGCACTCTAGGGGATACTTGCTTCATTTATGGAACTTAATACACTAGTGGGAAAGGGAGGACAACTCACTCTGCCTGTAATTCTCCCCTTCTAGTCCTGTGGCAGTTATCTGGGACTGAGGGGTCAACTGCTTTTCGTCTTTTTTCTGTGTCCTGCAACTAAGTTCTCTGGGATAGATGGCTTGTTGTTTTCTGGTTGCAGCCTTCTCTTCTAAAGTCTGTTGTCCTATTGGGAATCCAAGTATTCTATAAACTTTCATTAAAGTATTAATAAAAAATTTTTAGAAATCAAGTAAAGAATGTATCTATTCTTAAAGACAACCAAACCTTATAAAAGCTGTTGTTCTCCTTGATGTGTGGAATGGTGCAGCCAGATTAATTGCCTCTTTTCACCACTCTGTCTGATAGTTCAGGAGGAAGGATTTTGTCTCAGACCTTCTGCTCTAGGACTGTATTAATGTAAATTGCTAATTGCTGGAGCCTTTGAATTAATGTATATAGCTGACAAATCAGGATAATGTCCCAGGCAAAAGCAATGTCTTGCCTGGATCCTGAATTTTGGTGTTACCCCCAACCCCACCCACTGCTTTTACCTAAAGGCCTGCAGTGCAGCAGGGTCTAAAAGGGTCTGTTTCACCTCTGCTGGCTTTGGCCAGGGCTCAGAGTGATAGAGGGATAGTCAGAAATCAATAGTAACATCACCTGTTGGGATGGTGGGTGAATCAGTTCCCTTCTTAGCTAGCTAACTTCTTCAGAATAGCCTATATATTATAAAATATTTTAAAATAACCAAATATAATGGCATAATATATATTTTTTTAAACTATAGCATCTACACATGCATTTTTTATAATAGTGCCAGTGTGATATTGGACAGTGTTTGGTGGAGCTCCCCAATGAAAACAAGCTTGGAAGCAGGAGTGGCATCCACTTCCAAAATAGCTTGCCTACGGAAACCCTATGAACTTGGAGAAAAGAAGAAAGTTATACAAGTTTTTGGGTCTTTCATTCATAGGGTCACTATGAGTACCCTATAACTTGACAGCACTTAACAACAAGAGACTACTCTCACAGGCTCTGAACTGAACTTTTCTGGAGTCAGAATTTCAGAATAAAACACAAGTGGGGTAGCGGCATAACTGATCTCTAGAGCATTGTCTTCAGATCAAGAACATACCAATGTCTTGAAGAAAACAAGCTCTTGCACACACTACACAAGTGCAAAGCAAGATGTCACCCCCAAAGGGTGATACAGTATGAATGGCTTTCCTGAAGCAAGAGAGTCTAATGGAACTTTTTGACACATAATTTAAAAGAACAATGATTGAATATTTTCAATGGATGAAAGACAAACTTGAAGAATCACAGGATACTACAAGTTAAAAAAAAAAAAAAAGGAGGAGCTCAAAAAAACCCGATACAGAACAATGTAGAGAAAACAAACAAGACATTAGTGGCAATGGAAAAACAAGAAACCATGATCCAAAATATGAGGTCCAAGGTTTCAAATGCTGTCAGTATGTTGAAGGGACACATGAAGAGAGTTGAAGAGATAGAACAAACAAGCAGTGAAATAGAAGACAGAATTGTCACCACTGATCTGCTAAAGCAAAAAGCAGACTCAAAAACAAGGAAAACTAAGAAAACCTGAGAATGATGTGGGATAACATCAAGAGATAGAAAATGTGCATCTTTGGAATCCCAGAGCAGGAAGAAGTGAGTAAAGGCACTGAAAAAGTTGTTGAAGAATCACAAGAGGAAAACTTCCCAGGCATAATGAACAATGAGAGAACATATATATTCAAGAAGTTTGTCAAACAGCATATAGAATAGACCCCAAAAGAAAAACACCAAGGCATATCATAGTTAAATTTTCCAGAACCAAAGATAAGGAGAGAATCCTGAAAGCAGCAAGGGAGAAACAAAGAGTAACCTATAAGGAAGAGCAGATAAGATTAAATGCCGATTTCTGAGCAGA
>NW_006399984.1:1014571-1022082 GCF_000299155.1 Elephantulus edwardii
ACCCACTAGCCTCTGGCTGGTCTGCAGAGTTCACAGAAGCCAGCTGGCTGGCTCATTTTGGGCAGTTGGTGTAGCCCAAGAGAGCTCGGCCAAATTCCCCACCAGTGGGCACGCCCTTAGGTGCTCTCCCGGGTAATCAACAATGCCCCAGTACACACAGCTAAGATCCTACCGGCCTTTCTCCTGCCAGCTTAGTTCCACAACAGCTCAGCTGATAGCTCCGGGTGATAGCTGGATCGGTGGTGGTGCCCTGAGGTTACAGGGCTACGGTGGAAGCTGAGGTGCGTGGTTGTGGAGCTGCAAGGGGGCCGGGGGAAGGGGAGAAAAGCAAGGGACTAGGGGGGTAAGGAGTGCAGGGCTTGGACACTATCATTGGGGGTTTATGCAGCAGCACCCTGTGTGTTGGGGGTCACACTGGTGTGGGCTGCTGGGGGGTCACACAGTGGCGGGTAGTCTTCACTCCTCTGGGGTCTCACGGTCTTCCCTCCTCTGGAGTTCCACGGTGGGTGGCTGACTGTTGCTCTTCCCGGGTCTCTTCCTGGCCCGTCTGGCGGTGGAGCCCCATCTGGCGGCAGAGTTCTCCCGTCTGGTGGCGGAGTTCTCCCGTCTGGCTGTTCCCAGATATTAAGCTGCCAAGTCACCAGTTCCTCAGCAAATAAGACTTACTGTGTCGCTCTGCTTGCACTCCGTGTCGCTCCGGTGCCTACATATTGTACAGTTGTTGTTGTGTGTTGTCAAGTCCAAACCAACGAATAGCTGACACTCCAGTAGTTTTTCAGAGGCATTAAGTTGCATGAGAAGAGACTGTCCATCTTTCTCCTGTGGAGCAGCTGGTGTATTTGGACCCTGTACCTTTGTGTTGACAGTGAAGTTCCTGATCACTAAACCAATGAAACACCTGCTTTTCCTCAGTCATCAGCTATGGAATGTTGAGGAGAGAGGCTGCCATCTTGGCATGGATTTTTCTGCTGATATGTCAGGAGCCTACCATATTCTTGTTATGCATCAGAGAGTTGGATAATGACTAGGGAGGAGAGAAGGAGAATTGATGCCTTTGAGCTATGGTGCTGGGGAAGAGTATTGAATGTATCATGGACTGCCAAGAAAACAAACAGATTCATCCTGGAGAGGCTTAAACCAGGTTGCTACTTGGAGGCAAGGATTCTGGGGCTTTGTCTGACATACTTTGGACATGTTGTAAGGAGGAAGAGGTCCTTGGAGAGGGACATCATGCTTGGGAGGGTGGAGAGACGGCACAGGAGGGGAAGTCCCTCTATGAGGTGGATTGATTCAGTGACTGGGGTAATCGGGATGGGTGTTTCAGAGGCAGTGCTATCGGCACAGGATAGAGCAGGATTGAGGGCTGTTGTACATAGGGTTACTATGAGTCGCAAGTGACTCGACGGCACATGACAACAACAACAACAACAACAACTATATTCTACTTGGTTATGCACACTGATTTCCTGCCCCAATATTCACTGCGCACTCACCTCCGAGATTCTCCCACGGTGCGGGTAATTCCGTGGCAATCTCTTATTCATCGACTGGCCAGTCCTTCTTTCTTTCTGTTATCCACGCAGTGTCCAACACATATTGATTCCTTTCTCTAAAAATCCACGTTGAGTGCCAACTATAACCGCCAGCTGAAACCGACCTGCGGGTTCATACGTGTTCTAGAGTGGAATCTGTGTGGATTAAAAGAGGGACAGGGACATGAGAGATTGGGGCAAGACAAAGATTCCTTATCAAGCCCAGTTTATTCAATAATTCCACAGATATTTATAGGGAAACTACAGAAGCCCAGCCCCAAAATATCAGTTTATAGCAGGTAGAAGGGGCACGCCCAGAGTCAGTGACCCAGGGTTCGGCGGGGCTGCCTTATGCGGAACTTGGCCTCTCCATGTCTGCAGTGGGTATGTGAAATGAAGTCCACAGGCAAAATAGTGTTGCTCGTGCCAGAGCCAAGAGAGCTCAGGATGGCTTCCTACAAGAGACAATAGTGATGAAGGAAGAAATTCAAGCTGTTCTAAGGAATTGGCAAAAAATAAGGCCCCAGGAATTGACAGCATACCAACTGACATATTTCAACAAACAGATGCTGATCTGGATGCACTCACCAGATTGTGCTAAGAATTCTGCAGGACAACTACCTGGCCAATTGACTAGATGAGATCCATATTTTTTTCCTACTACAAAAGAAGTTGGCCCAACTGGGTGCAGAAATTATCAAAAAATATCACTAATATCACATGCAAGAAAGATCTTGCTGAAAATTATCCAAAAACGAGTGGAACAGCACATCATTAGAGAACTGCCAGGTATACATGCTGGATTTAGACGAGGCCATGGTACTAGGGATATTATAACCAATGCTAAACGGTTCTTAGCTGAAAGTAGAGAGTACCAGAAGGATGTCAATCTGTGTTTCATTGACTATGCAAAGTCATTTGGCTGTGTGGATCACAGCAAAGTGTGGCTAACTCTGAAAAGAACTCAGCATTCACAACAGTAGCTGACTCACAATCAAAACACTTGATTGTGTTTATGCAAAACCTGTAGTTGGACCAGGAGAAAGTAGTTAGAACACAGCAAGCAAACACTGCTTGGCTCAAAATCAGAAAAGATGTAAGCCAGGAATGCATCCTATCACCATACCTTTTTAATCTATATACAGAACAGGGCATTTGTGAGTCTGGGTTCTATGAGGAGGAATGTGGCATCAGGATTAGAGGAAGACTCAACAACCTGCATTATGCAGGTGAGATACAACAATGCTTGCTGAAACTGAGGAGGACCTGCGGCTTTTGCTTCAGAAGTTCAAGTACTGCAGCTTTTAATATGAAATGAAGCTCACCATCAAGAAAACAAAGATTCTCACCACTGAACCAATTGGCAGCATTACAATAGTGAAGGCATTGAGACTGTTAACAGCTTCAGCTTGCTTGACTCTAATCAACAGGAAATCAAAAGATGACTCACATTGGGAAAGACTACTGTCAGGGATCACTCCAGAGTACTCAAAAGCAGTGATGTCGGTGTGGAAATTAAGGTGCATCTTATCCAGGACATGGTCATTACAGTTACTATGCATCAGATATCTGGACAGTGACTAAAAGTGACAGGAGAAGAATTGATGCCTTTGGGTTGTGGTGCTGGAGAAAAGTATTAAATTACCATTGACTGCTAAGAGAACAAACAGGGCCATTCTGGAGATGAATGAAACCAAGCTGCTCCTTGGGGGCAAGGCTCTGAAGCTCTGACTGACATATTTTGGGCGTGTAGCAAGGAGGAACCAGTCCTTGGACAGGGATATCATTCTTGGAAGGATGGAGGGACAACACAGGAAAGGAAGACCTTGGAGGAGATGGACTGGCTCAGTGACTGAGGTAATGGGAGTAGGTAAGCCAGAGACAATAAAGTAGGCTCAAGATAGAGCAGGGTTCAGGCTGTTATACATAAGGTTGCTATGAGTCACAAGTGACTGGATGGCAGATAACAACAACACATCTTAATGTCTTCAATTCTATGAATACCAAAAACATATCTATTTACTTATTAAAAGCTCTTTCAATAATATTTTATAATTTTCATTGCATGAATTATTCATATTCTTGGTTAAATTTTGTCAAGTAAGTCTCTTAAATGCTAGTGGAATTAAAAAAATATTTTCCGATTTCTCCTTGCTAGTATATAGAAAGATGGCCTAGTGGGTAAGGAGTTGTGCTGACAACCAAAAGGCAGATAGTTCAAACCCATCAGCTTCTCCAAGTGAGAAAGATGGTCAATTTCCTCCTGCAAATCCTCAGAGAAGTCAACTATAGGTCAGTTTCAATATGATGGCAATGAGGGGATTTTTTTTTTGTATATAGAAATCCAGTTGATTTGTTGTTGTTGATCTTGTAGTCTGCAACTTTGCCAAATTCTTCTATTGTTGTTGTTAAGTGCCACTGAGTACAACTAACAGCGACCCTATGAACAATTGACTTGAATCCTGTCTTATCCTGTGTCATCTTCATCATCTCGTATACACCTGAACCCACTGCTGAAGTCAGTGTGTCAATCCACCTCCTTGAGGGAATTCCTCTTTTTTGTTGACCCTCCACCTCTCCAAGCATGGTATCTCTTTCCAAGTAAGAGTGTCCTAGAAACATATCCAAAGTACGAGAGACAAAGCTTTACTATCCTTGCTTCCAAGGAGCACTCTGGTTGCAACTTTTCCAACAAGCATCTATTTGTTCTTTTGGTATTTCGTGGGATATTCAGTACTCCTCTCCAACACCACAACTCATAGCCATCAATTCTTCTTCTGTCATCCTATTCATTGTTCAGGTCTCAGCATAGCTGCTAATTGGAAAGGTTATGGCCTCCTGAATCAGGCACACTTTAGTCTTCACACTGACAACATTGCTTTTCAGTATTTTGGAGAGATCTTGACAGCAAACTTGCCCAAAGTAACTTATCACCTGATCTCATGACTGCTGTACCAAGGGTTTTGATTGTGGATTCAAATAAGACAAAATCGCTTACAGTCTCAATTATCTCTCCATCTATCATGTTGATGTCTGTTGGCCCAGTGGTAAGGACTTTTGGTTTCTTGATTTTGAGATGCAATCCATATTGAAAATTGTAGTCTTTGATCTTCTGTAGCAAACATTTCAGGCCCTCCTTACTTTCAGCAAGTGAGGTTGTGCCACCTACATAATGCAGGTTGTTGATGAGTCTTTCTCATATCCTTACACCACTTTCCTCATAGAGTCCAGCTTCACAAATTATTTGCTCAGCATACAAATTGAATTCGTGTGGAGAATGGATATAACCATTCACATATACCTGTCCTGATTTTAAACTGTACAGTGTTACCTTGCATCTTTTTGATCTAGGTTTAGATTGCAGATGAGCATAGTTCAGTGTTCTGGGATTCTCTTTATTCTCAGTGTTAGTCATGGTTTCTTTTTACCCACACAGTCAAATGCATAACAAATAAAACATATTCTCTGCTTCTAGCCAGGTTCCATCTGCTATCCTCAATGATGTCTCTGATGTCACAGCCCCTTCTAAACACAGCTTGAACTTTTAGTAGTATTTTGTCAGTGTACTGTTCTAGCCACTTTTAGATGATGGTCAAAGATATTTTGCTTGCATATGATATTAATAATAGTGTTCTATAATTTCCACATTGCATTGGATCACAATTCTTAGGAATGGGAAAAAATATGGATCTCTTTCAGTCAATTATCCAGGCAACTGTTCTCCAAATTTCCTGATGAGTACAACCAGGATGGCATCTGTTCGCTGAAATATGTCAATATAGCATCTACTCATGGGAGTTTGTTTTTTCTGGTTTTGGTTGGTTTTTTTTTTTCAGTGCAACTTTGAAAACTCTCTAAAATTCCTCTATTACTTCCTAAATTTTATTGTGGGGCTTTGGAGTTATCATCTATATAGAATTCTTTTTTCTCTGAACAGATTTTACTTCTTCTCTAACTTGAAAATATATTTTTTTCCTTTTTCTTGTCTTCTTTTTCTGGATAGGACTCTCAGTTGAATGGGAAGAGCAGTTATTCTTTTCTTGTTCTCAATTTTCAAGAGGAACTTTAAGAATAAAGATGGCTACTGATTTATCATTAATAGTTTCATCAACTATATAATATTTTTATAAAGATATATGATAGTTTCATATAAAATATAGGAATTATATTCCAATATTTAAAGAGCCTTCAGTAAGAAAATATGTTGAAATTTATTAGATACCCTATTTGCACCAATAAAGATGATCATGCGATTATTTTTTGTTCTATTCATATAGGATTTCCCCCTTTTTTATCAGCTTTCACATGATAATTCATGTATGTTATATTTCATATTTCATTTATGTACATTGTCTTTTGTATAGTCTTTCATTTGCACTGTTTTTCATATAATACTTTATATATATCATATTTTATATAATTAATTACTATCTATCTATGTCTATTGTGACTAAAAATGGTGAGATTACACCATCACTTTTAGTCTTCACTGAAAGACTAATCTTTCACCCCTCCCATCTGCCCATTAAACTCTGCTATGCTAATGATTTTCACCATTTTTCTGCCCTTAACCCCCTTTCCCTTTTCTCTTTTGAACATCTTATTGGTTGTCCTTCTATTTTTATAATAAATGTCTTATGCAGTCTTCATAAGACAGAATTGTTTACTCATATATACTATCCATGCTATAAGTGTTTTACAAAACCATTGTTCCTTAATGCCCCATAATCTCAATCCAATCATTTGTTGATAGCCCCTGTTTACATTTTCTTGCTAGTGAGAATATTACTGCTATGAACATAGATATACCTATCTCCATTCAAGTCTCAGTTTTAATATCATTAAAGTATATTCCTAGTAGTGAAATAATTGGGTCATATAGGATTTCTGTGTTCAGCATTTTGAAAAAATGACAAACTGTCTTCCAGAGTTGTATCATTTTATAATCCCACCAAAGTATTGCATGAGTGTGGCCATTTCTTCACTTTGTGTGGTGATTTATGTTGATTAGTTTTCCAAGATTGACTTGTCCTTGAGTTACTGAAGATAAAAAAAACAGCGTTATTTAGATATCCATATTTATTTCCATTCCAAAAAATAAGTGATACCACAAAGTGTGGAAATTATTGAACAATAACACTAATATCACATGCAAGCAAAATCCTGCTGAAGATTACGCAAAAATAACTGGAAATGTACATAAACAGAAAACTACCAGAAGTTCAAGTTGGGCTTAGAAGAGGCCATAGTACTTGGGACATCAAAGGGAATGTAAAATTGATCTTGACAAAAAACAATGGGCCAGAAAAGTGCCGATCTTTACTGACCATGCAAAGGCATTTGACATGTGTGGGCCACAACAAATTATGGGTAACCGTGAGATGAATAGGAATCCCAGAATACCTGATTGTGTTCATGAGAAACAGGAAGCTGTCATAAAAGTAGAACAAGGAAACACTGCATGTTTCAAATTTCACAAAGGGGTGTGCCAGAGATGCATCCTTTCTCCATATGTTTTTAATCTATATACAGAACAGATTATTCAAAAGACTGGATTCTGTGAGGAGGAATGTGGTATCAGGATTGGAGGAAGAGTCATCAACAACATGTATGATCTAGATGGTACAACCTTACTTGCTGAAACTGAGGAAGACCTGAGGTATTTGCTGTAGAAGGTCAAGGACTACAGACTTCAATATGGACTAAAGTTCAATATCAAGATGACAAATATTCCACTGGATCAATAGTCAGCAGCATTATAGATAGAGTAGAGAATATGATTGTTAACAATTTCAGCATACTCAATTCCACAATCAACACCCTTGGCATCAGGAGTCAGGAAATCAAAAGATGAATTGCATTGGGAAAATCTGCTGTCAGGGACCTCTCCAGGGTGCTAAAGAGCAACCATGTCAGTCTAGAGACTAAGATGTGCTTTATCTAAGCCATAGTCTTTGGTATTACTTTCTACACATCAGA
>NW_006399984.1:1022182-1038731 GCF_000299155.1 Elephantulus edwardii
CTCATGATATGCCCAAAGAACAACCAGGTCTGGCCTGAAGCGGGTGAAACCAATGTGCTCCTTGGAGAAAAGTATTCTGAAGCTCTGTTTCACATTCATTGGGCATATTGCAGGAAGGACCAGTCCTTGGAGAAGAACATGATACTTGGAAGAGTGGAGGAACAACGCAAGAGAGGAAGACTCAGGGTAAGATGAATTGACACGCATCTGAGATAATGGGGATAGATGTGTCAAAGACAGTGAGATTGGGCAAGGAAAGGGTAAGCTTTAGAGCTATTGTACATAGGGTTACTATGAATTATTGTTGACTCAACGGTACATAACAACAATAGGATTTTTAATATGCTCTTGAATTCTACTCACTAGTCATTTGTTGAGGGTTTTTGCATTTGTATTTATTAGGAATATTGGTGATATATATATATTTCTCTGTCATGTTTTGGTGTCAGGATTATTTGCTTTGTGAAATAGAGTGCAGACTTTGCTCCTTAATTTCTTAGGAGAGTTATAACTAGAATTATTGTCAATTCTCCAAGTGTTTGGTAGCAAGTGTCAGTGAAGCCACATAGTCTAGGACTTTTGGTTAGTAGAATATTTTTAATTATTGATTCCAATACTTCTTTTTAAATGTAATATTTGATATTTTCTATTTCTTCTTTAGTTAGGTAAGCTTTGTCCTAAGAATGTGTTCTTTTCTTTTAGGTCATTCATTTTCTTAGTGTACAACTGTTTTTTTCAATTATAGATCTTTTTATTTTGCCATTTCTATTTTTAATTTGGTTATTTAAATCCTCTCTCTTTTTTATTTGTTTTTATCTAAAATTTTGCCAATATATATGAACTTTGTATGTAAACTAGTATAAAATAAAATTAAAATATACCACATAAAAAACACCTTCTGATGGAGGGAAGTGCTCCATTGGTCGCTCTAGAGTTCATTCCATCTACCTGTACACCTATTTCCCAGGAAGTGACTCAAAGGCTATTCTTGAGTCATATTCACCCGTTTGCCTGCTGGACTTTCTGTATGTACCAGCCACAGGAATAAAAGTACCCTAGAAGCCACCCATGAGACTGCTCCATATTCACTTGCCCCATTTACCTCCCAAGATTAGCCGGCAAAGAGGGAAACATCTGTGGGATTCCCCTGTGTCCCACATTCCCTGTCTCCCACTGTTCAACTTGACAGAGCATCAGTACCCACCCAGACTTGTAGCCTCAGCTAACAAAGGAACAGGCTTGCCTCAATTGGACAAATTGTCAATTGGACATATTGTCCCTTCATTACCCCCACACTACAATAAACCAGTGGAGAAGGTTGCTACTTGAGCAGGGAATGGAGGCATGGCTAGTAGAGAAAAAAATGGGTGCTACACTTAAATTATGCAACTAAATCAATAGTGACATAAAGTTAAGGAATAGGCAGCTTCCTACATAGACACAACAGAACCTGCCTCACACATACCAAGAAGAACTTCACAGAATGTCAAAGAACCAGTAATCAGGTTCAAGTACTGTGAAAAAATCAAACAAGTCTTCTCCTAAAAAAAAAAGGCAAAAAAGCTAAATATGTCAATATGTCATGAGCCTAATGAATATCCAAGAGCTGCAAAGGCAGAAGAAAGAAACCTATGTAGAGGTCCTAAAATGGTACTTAAGAAGTTACAAATGATGGAAGAAAGAGTTGAAATCATAAGAGTAGCAAAACATTTAAAAAGCATTATAAGACACAGTAAAATCAACAGAGTACTAGAAACAATAGAATATCAAGACAAGTACAGCAGAAATTTTCAACAGGTTGGAGACACAAAAAAGCAGGATACTAAATAAATATAGTGACATGGAGTCACATGACTCCAAAGCTATGGAAGAAAGTACAAATAATAGAGGAAAGAACATTGTTGCTAGGTGCCATTGAGTCAACTATGACTCATAGCAACACCATGAGCAAAATATATGAACTCTGTTTTATCCTGTGTCATCCTCACGTTTTCTGACACACAAGAGCCCATTGCAGCAATCATCACAAAAATCTTCCTCTGCTTCACTCTGCACCTTTCCCAGTATCATGTGCTTCTCCAATGGATAGCTCCTCCCAGCAATAAGTCTCGTAATTCTTGCATCAAAAGAGCACTCCAGCTGTACCCCCTCCAAGACACATCTGTTTGTTCTCTTGGCCATCCATGTGATGTTCAGTGTTCTTCTCAACACCATACCCCAAAGGATCAATTCTTCTTCTGTCATCCTTTTTTATTATCCAGTTCTTAGATGCATACATAGCAAGTGATCAGAAAGACTATGGCCTGAATCAAATGCACTTTAGTCCTCAAACTGACATCATTGCTCATCAATTATATGGAGAGATCTCTAACTGCAGATTTTCCTAGGGCAGTGTGTCTTATTTCCTGACTATTGGTACTAAGGGTGTTAATTGTGGATCAAAGCAAAATGAACAGAATAAGTTTTGTACTTACAATGATTTATCCATTGAAAATACCTTTTTTTAAGGCACAAATGACAACTTTACACATGGATCTCACCTGATGGACTGCGTAAGACTTATATTAACCACATCTGTGGAAGAAATTACTGAAGCTCTACATCTGCAGTCAAAACTAGGCCAGGGGCAGACTGCGGGTCAGATCATCAATTACTTATGTGCAAGCTCAAATAGAGGCTAAAGAAAATTAAAATAAGTCCACAGGAACTAAGATATGATCTTGAATTGATTCAATGTGAATTTCAGGATCATCTTAAGAATAGGTTTGAGGCATTAAGCCCCAATGATTGAAGACTAATGAGTTCTGGGATGACATAAAAAACATCATCCACGAAGACAGCAAAAGAACATTACAAAAACAGGAGAAAGAAAAAAATGGAAATGGAGGTCAGAAGGGAGTATAAAGATTGCACTAGAACATCACAATGCCAAAACAAGAGGAAAGCATGTCAAAGTAAAAGAACTAGAAAGATTTCAAAGGCCAGCTCAGGAGGACAAAGCAAAATATTATAATGGAATGTGCAGAGAGCTGGAATTGGAGAATAAAAAAGGAAGAAGAAAGAATGAGAATCATAAACAAATAGAGTACCTCAGAGACAAGGATCCACAGAATGCAATTAATTATAATTATTTGGACAGCTACTGAAAAAATTGCAAAAAGACAGAAGAAAGAATTGATACTATAGATGAAAAGGTAGAAGAAATAAAAATGAACAAACAAACAAAATCAAACCCCAAACACAAGACAGAGAGGTAGTACTGGAAATAACAGAAATTCATAGAAGTCCAATACAGAATTATCAAGACTGAAATGGCAAGCTCGAGGGACAATAAAGCAAAAGAGAAAAGATTTAACAGTGTCAGTGACCTGGAAGATAAGAGACTCAGAGAGAACATTCTATAAAAAAAAATCAGGGAGAAGATAGCAGGAAAATGAAAAACAAAACCAAATTAGAATCATGTGGGATAACATAAAAAGGAACAACACACACATTATTGGAATTAATGAAAACAAGGGAACAGGGAAAGCACTGAGAAACAAGTAGAAGAGGTACTAGAAGAGAACTTTCCAGATACTATGAAAAACTAGAAAATCCACATTCACAACACTCTGCTAACTCCAAACAGACTAACACAAAAGAAAAATATCAAGACACATCATAGTTATATTCTATAAAATCAAAGGTACTAAAAACGATAAGGGGAAAGCAAAGAGTCACTTACAAAAGGGAGCCAATTACACTAAGTTTTAATTTTCAACAGAAAGCATGAAAGCAAGAAGACAATGAGATGTCTATACAGAAGGCTGAAAGAGAACAATTGCCAGCCAAGGATCTTGTACCCAGCAAATCTGCCCATCAAATATGAAGGAGAATTCAGATCATTTGCAGAAAAACAGAAGCTAGAGGAATTTGGAACATAAGATTAATCATTTGCACAGACACCAAAGGAAAGTGAATGCACTATAATAATTAGAAACAATAGAAAAAGAAACGCAGCAAAATTGCAATGATGAAACCTGGCAAGTAATAATCAGACTTAATGTGAATGGTGGTCTGTGCCACAATCAGCACCCGGCCTGGTTTTCACTGCTGATGATGAGCTTCTCCACCGAGTCTTTCCACAAATGTAATCTATTTGATTCCTATGCATGCCATCAGGTGAAATCTATGTGTATAGCCTGCGTTTATGTTTCTTACAGAAGGTATTCACAATGAATAAGTCATTGAATGTGCAGAACTCTATCATTCTATCTCCAGCCTCATTTCTCTCACCGAGCCCGTATTTTCCAGCTACTGATCGTTCTTCCCTGTTCCCAACTTTTGCATTCCAGTTGCACATTATTATCAATGCAACTTGATTGCATGTTTGATCAACTTCTGACTGCAAAAGGTGGTAGAAATCTTCTATTTCCTCCTCTTTGGCTCTAGTTGTTGGTGCATATATTTGAGTTATAATGGTATTCACTGGACTTCCTTGTATGCATATGGATATTATCCTGTCACTCACCACATTGTATTTCAGGATGGATCTAGAAATGACTTTTAAAATTATAAAACCAACCCCATTCTTCCTCACCTTTTCATCCCCGGCATAGTAAATCATATAATTATCTGATTCAAAATGTCCCATGCCAAGCCATCTCATTTCACCAATACCTAGTATGTCAATATTTATGCGTTCCATTTCTTTCTTAACAATGTCAAATTTTCCTACATTCATGCTTCTCACATTCCACGTTCCAATCACTAGTGTCTGCTTACAGCTGTTCCTTCTTCTCTGTATTTCCGTTTCTAAGATATCAATCTCAATTGTCATGTCTGCTAGTCCAAGCGATAGTCTAAGTGTGCTCTATTGTACATAGGGTTTTCAAAGGCCTGTTTTTTTCGGAAGTGACATATGAGCAAAAGCCTATGGTGATGAAGGAGGAATTTCGAATTGCTCTAATGGGATTAGAAAAAACACAAGGCTCCAGGAGTTGACAGCATACCAATTGACATATTTCAACAGACAGTCACTGTCCTGGATGTGATCACTAAGTTGTGCGAAGAAATCTGGAGAACAGCCAGCTGGCCCACTGACTGGAAAAGATCAATATTTGTTCCCTTTCCAAAAAAAAGGTGACCCAACAGAGTGCAGAAATTATCGAACAATATCGTTAATATCACATGCAAGCAAGATTCTCCTGAAAATTATCCCAAAAAGTTTGGAACAATATGTAAACAGAGAACTGCGAGATATACGGGCTAGATTTAGAATAGGTCATGGTATTGAATGTACCATGGACTGCCAAGAAAACAAACAGATTCATCTTAGAGAGGGTTAAACCAGGCTACTCCTTGGAGGCAAGGATTCTGGGGCTTCGTCTGACATATTTTGGACATGTTGTAAGGAGAGACAGGTCTTTAGAGAGGGACATCATGCTGGGTAGAGTGGAGGGACAGCGCAGGAGGGGAAGACCCTCTATGAGGTGGACTGATTCAGTGACTGGGGTAATCGGGATGGGTGTGTCAGAGGCAATGCGATTGGCATAGGATTGAGCAGGGATTAGGGCTGTTGTACATATGGTCGCTATGAGTCGCAAACAACTCGACCGCACATAACAACAACAACATGGTACTAGGGATATTATAGCTAATGTTAGATGGATCTTGGTAGAAAGCAAAGAATACCAGAAGAATGTCTATCTGTGCTTCATTGACTATGCAAAGGCTTTTGACTGTGTGGATCACAACAAGCTATGGCTGACTCTGAGAAGAATAGGAATCCCAGAATATTTGATTGTGCTAATGTGAAACCTATACTTGGACCGAGAGGCAGTCGTCAGAACAGAGCAAGGAGACATGGTTCAAAATCAAGAAGAGGGTCCATTAGGGGTGTATTCTGTCTCCATATCTTTTTAATCTGTATGCAGAACAGATCATCTGAGACGCTGGGCTGTATGGAGAGGAATATAGCATCAGGATTTGTGGAAGAGTCATCAACAACCTACGTTATGCAGATGACACAACCCTGCTTGCTGAAACTGAGGAGGACCTGAAGCACTTGTTGCAGAAGGTCAAGGATTACAGCCTCCTATATAGATTGAAGCTCAACATCAAGAAAACAAAGATTCTCACCACTGGGCCAATTAGCAGCATCAGTATGATGGTGAAGAGATGGAGATCGTTAACAGTTTTAGTTTGCTTGGCTCCACAATCAACACTCTTGGTAACAGCAGCCTGGAAATCAAGAGACGAATTGCATTGGGAAAGTCGGCTGCGAGGGACCTCTCAAGAGTACTGAAGAGCAACAATGTCAGAATGGAGACTAAGGTGCACCTGATCCGGGCTATAGTCTTCGCAATTACGTGCTATGCATCAGAGAGTTGGACAGTGAATAGGGTTGATAGAAAGAGAATTGATGCCTTTGAGCTTTGTTGCTGGAGAAGAGTGTTGGATATACCATGGACTGCTAGGAGAACACACAGGTTTGTCCTGGAGAGGGTGAAGCCAGAGTGTTCCCTGGAGTCAAGGATTCTGAAGCTTCATCTGACATATTTTGGGCATGTTGCAAGGAGGGACTTGTCCTTGGAAAGGGACATCATGTTTGGCAGAGTGGAGGGGAAGCGAAGGAGAGGAAGACCTTTGGTGAGATGGATCGATTCTGTGACTGGAGCGGTGGGAATAAGTGCGTTTGACATGGCTAGGTTGGCACAGAATAGAACAACATTTAGAGCTCTTGTACATAGGGTAGCTATGAGTCGCAAACGATTGGATGGCACATAAAAACAACAACAATGTGAATGGACTAAATGCATCAATGAAGAGAAAATAGGTAGCCGAGTGGATTAAAAAACAAAACCCATCAACATACTGTCTACAAGAGGCACACCTAAGAAACAAAGAAAAAGATAGACTAAAAATCAAAGGATAGGAAAAAATATCCCAAGTAAATAGCACCCAGAAAAAGTAAGAGTGGCCATACTAATCTGTAATCAAATCGACTTCAGGTTATCTGCCATGAAAGACAAAGAAGGGCCCTATATAATAATTAAAGACACAACAGATCTAGAATACAACATCAACATCATTTTTCAATAATGCTGTGGTGATCCACCCCTTACTGGATATTGTCTTTGCCTTTACCTGTCTTGATATGTGTATATTACTTATTTACTAATTTTTACTCTCTTCTCAGATCTGTCACTCATCCAGAACAATTCTCTCTGTGCAAACTTTTTTCTTAGCTTTTCAAAGTAGTGGTCTTATACAATGTGGCTTTTCCCCCCCTTTCACTCAGCACAATGTCCTCTAGATCCCATGTTTGCCAGCATTTCCTAAATATTTCCTATTTTCACGTTTGCATAGTATTACATTGTGTGAATGTAGCATAAGTTCTCTACTTATTCACCTACTAATGGACATTTATGTTGTCTCTAACTCTCTGCTATTGTAAATAATTCTATAAGAAACAGACCTGTAGAACTATTTTTTCCTGCCATTGATCTTAAGTTGGATTTTGTATATGGTGTGAGGTATAATTCTTATTTAATTTTCTAGAAATAAATCTCCAGTTACTTCAGTATCATTTGTTAGATTTTTTCCCCCTCATATAATGAATTTAATCTTATTTTCAAAGATCAGATGTTCATGGTTTGAAAGATTTACTTCAGAGTTTTCAATTCTGAAACCTTGGATTTCTACAGGTGGTTTGAATCCACTAGCTCATGCTCAGGAGAAGGATGGGCAATCTCTTCCCCTGCAATTTACTGCCTCTGAGAACCTCCTGGGAGCAGAGGGTAAACTATGAGTTGGTCCTGGTGGATTGTACACAACAACAATAATGTATCTGTGCCCTCTGCATCACCTTCCACCCTTCTGTCCCCATGCCACATATACATATGTTGTTGTTGCTGTTGTTCTTGTTGTTGTTGTTAAGTGCCGTCGAGTCATTTGTGACTCAGCAACCCTATGTACAACAGCCCTAAACCCTGCTCTATCCTGTGCCAACCACATGGCCTCTGATACAACCATCCTGATTACCCCAGTCACTGAATCAATCCACCCCATAGAGGGTCTTCCCCTTCTGCGCTGTGCCTCCACCTTACCAAGCATGAAGTCCCTCTCCAAGGACCTGTCTCTCCTTACAACATGTCCAAAGTATGGCAGACAAAACCCCAGAATCCTTGCCTCCAAGGAGCAGCCTGGTTTAACCATGACTCTAGGTTTTGAAATCAGAAAGTGGAAGATCTCATATTTTGTTCTTCCTCTTCAACAGTACATTGCTTATCCAAGATCTCTTTTATACAAAGTGTATTGAGTGTACCATGGACTGCTAAGAAAACAAACAGATTCAACCTGGAAAGGTTAAACAGGGCTGCTCCTTGGAGGCAAGGATTCTGAGGCTTTGTCTGACATACTTTGGACATGTTGTAATGAGGGACCTTGGAGAAGGACATCATACTTGGGAGGGTGGATGGACAGCACAGGAGGGGAAGACCCTCTATGAGGTGGATTGATTCAGTGACTGAGGTAATGGGGATGGGTGTGTCAGAGACAGTGCGATTGGCATGGGACAGAGCAGAGTTTAGGGCTGTTGTACATAGGGTCACTATGAGTCGCAAGTGACTCAACGGCACATAACAACAACAAAAACATGTGTGTTTTAGTTTCTTTTAATCCTACTCTATATTTTAATTTACATACATCTTCTTTAATTCTGTTTAATTTTATTTCTAAGTATTTAAACTTTTGGATGACTATAGTAAATGGCATTTTTCCCCTTTATGTCCTTTTCAGAGTTGTCTTTTCCACTGTAGAAGAATCCAAATGATACATGTTGGTCTCATACTCTGAAATGGTCCTGAGTTAGTTGACCAGGTGCACTGGCTTTCCTTCTGAGTCCTTGAGATTTTCCATACACAAGCTCATCCTTCCTGGAAATAGAAATATTTTTGCTTTCTTTTGCTTTTTGTTCTTTTCCCCTTTGTTGTTGAGATTGAGGTGACTATGACTTGCTATTGAGATGTGTTTTAAATTCATGTTGGATAGATTTAAGGTCATATTTTGGTTCTTATGAGTTGTTTGAATTTTCTTTGTTTTGCCAGTTTAAATGTATTTTGGTGGCCTCGTGGAAAGGGGTTGTGTTGTCAACCCAAATGTACAAAGTTACACTCCACCAGTTTTTTGCAAGACAAAGACAAGAATAAACCCTGGGTTGTTTATTGCTCCTGAACTGGCTGGAGAACTAGTGATTGTTTGGTTCTAAGAACTGCCAGAAGTGCAAGCTGGGTTTAGAAAAGGCCATGGTACTTGGGATATTATAGCTAATGTCAGATGGATCTTGACTGAAAACAGAGAATACCAGAGGAATGTCTATCTCCTTTTCATTGACTATGCAAAGACATTTGACTGCATGGATCACAACAAACCATGGTTAACTCTGAGAAAAATGAGAATCCCAGAACACTTGACCATGCCTACGTGAAACCTATACTTTGACCAGGAGGCAGTTGTTAGAACAGAGCAAGGAAACACTGCTTAGTTAAAATTAAGAAGGGTGTACACCGGGGATTTGCCCTATCTCTGTATCTTTTCAATCTATATAAAGAACAGATTGTCTGGGAGCCTGGGCTTTATGAGGAGAAATGTGACACAGGGGTTGGAGGAAAACGCATCAACAATATGCATTATGCAGATCATACAACCTTGCTTCTTGAAACTGTGGAAGACCTGAAGCACTTATTGCAAAAGGTCAAGGACTGCACCCTTCAAAATGGATTGAAGCTCAAACACCAAGAAAACAAAGATTCTCACCACTTGGCCTATTTGTAGCACCATGATTAGTGATGAAGAGAATGAGATTGTTAACCACTTTCATTTCTTGGCTCCACAATCAACATTCTTGGTTCCAGCATCCAGGAAATTAAAAGACGAATTGTATTGGGAAAGTCTGCTGTCAGAGACCTCTCCAAAACACTGAAAAACAGTGTTGTCAGTCTGGATATTAAGGTGTGCCTGGTCCATGCCATAGTCTTTGCAATTACTTGCTATGCATCAGAAAGCTGGATAATGACTAGGGATGATAGAAGGAGAATTTATGCCTTTGTGCTGTGGTGCTGGAAAAGAATATTGAACATACCATGGACTGTTAAGAGAACAAACAGATTTGTCCTAGAGAGGGTGAGATCAGATTGCTCCTTAGAGGCAAAATTTCTGAAGCTTCACCTGACATGTTGCAAGGAGTGATCAGTCCTTGGAGAGGGGTGTCATGCTTGGGAGGATGAAGGGACAGCACAGGAAAGGAAGACCCTCAATGAGATGGATTGATTCAGTGACTGGGGTAGGTATGTCATAGACAAGAAGATAGACACAATATAGAGGTAGGTTTAGGGTTCTTGTACATAGAATTGCTATGAGTCACAGGTGACTTGACAGCACATAACAACAACAACAACAACAACAACAACATATCAAGTAATGTCCATCCTCCCAGAATTCCACTGGGCTCAGCCTACAGGGAACATTCAAAGAAAGGCATGGCCTACATCTATAACTAGCTCTTGGGTTTTGGAGGTGGGGAGATCTGGATTAAACTTTTCTCTCTCTCAACTGGAGCAATGGAGGTTGGTGTGTCAGAATTGATGAGAGTGGCTCAGGACAGGGCAGGGTTCAGAGCTGCTGTACATATAATAGCTATGGGTCGCAGGTGAGTCAATGGCACATAACAACAAACAAACAACAAATCATGTAATGCCCATTTTCCCAGAATTCCAGTGGAGTAAGGGGAACATTCAAAGCAAGACAAGCTTACATATATAACTAGTTTCAGGTCTGAGAGACACAAGAAAACAACATTAGCATATCAGAGAGGAGAAATAGAGAGTAGGAAATAATCCTACTATGACAGCAATGAAAGAGCAGAGGCACTAAGTCACAAGAAATAAGTCCTGGAGTAGAAGCTCAGGCAAAGACTTTCCCTAGAATTATCTGAAAGAGAAATCCTTGCCTAAATGTGGTACCTGGAATTTGGACTTGTTGTGTTGTTGTTATGCGCTGTCGACTCAACTCTGACTCATAGCAACCCTATGTACAATATCTGTGAACACAGTCTCTGAGTCAATACACTTAACCAGGGTCTTCCTCTCTTGCACTGTCCTTCCATCCTTCAAGCATGATGTCCTTCTCCAAGGACTGATATTTCCTTGCATCATGCCCAAAATATATCAGAAGAAACTTCAAAATCCTTGCCTCCAAGGAGCAGCTTGGTTTCATCTTCTCCAAGATGGACTTGTTTGTTCTTTTATCAGTCCATGGTATATTCAGTACTTTTCTCCAGCACCACAACTAACATGCATCAATTCTTCTTCTGTAATCCTTAGTCATTGTCCAGCTCCCTGATGCATAGCACAAGTAATTGCAAAAACTATGACCTGAATCGGGCACACCTTAGTCTCTAGATATCTTGGTCTTTACTTCTTTGAAGAGGTCCCTGACAGCATATTTTCCCAATGCTATTCATATCTTGATTTTCTGGCTGCTGGTACCAATAGTGTTCTTTGTTGAGCCAAACAAACTGAAACTGTTAACAATCTTAATCTCTTCACCATCTGTCATGATGCTGCCAATTAGCCCAGTGATGAGAATCTTTGTTTTCTTGATGTTGAGCTTCAATCCATATTGAAGGCTGCAATTGTTGGCCTCATGTCTTCCTCAGTTTTGGCAAGAAAGTTTGTGTCATCTACATAACACAGGTTGTTGATGATTCTTGTTCTGAACTTGATGCCACATTCCTCTTAATAGAGCCCAGCCTCTCAGATGATCTGTTTTGGATATGGATTGAAAAGATATGGAGATAGGATGCATTCCTGATATAACTCATTTCTGATTTTGAACCATGTAGTGTTTCCTCCGTGTGTTCTTACCATCTATTTCTGGTCCAAGTATAGGTTTCATACAAACACAGTCAAGTGTTATGGGTTTCCCATTCTTCTCAGAGTTAGCCATAATTTTTGGTGATCTATACATTCAAAGCATTTGCATAGTCAATGAAATACAGAAAGACATTCCCCTGATATTATCTGCTCTCAGCTAAGATTCATCTAACATTGTCTATACTGTCCCTAGTACCACAAGCTCTTTTAAACTCAATGTTCCTATCTGGAAGTTCTCTGTTCATGTGTTTTTCCATTTGTTTTTGGATTGTTTTCTGCAGGACCTTGGTTCCATTTGTTATTAATTATATTGTTCAATAATTCCCACACTCTTTTGGATCACCTTTCTAAAAAAATAGGAATAAGTATAAATCTTTTCAAGTCAGATCGCTAGCTATTTGTCCTCCAGATTTCTTTGCACAATGTGGTGAGCACATTCAAGGCAGTATCTGTTTGTTAAAATATTTCAATTGGTGTGTTGTTAACTCCTCGGGCTTTGTTTTATGTCAGTTCATTCAGAGCAGCTTGAACTTCCTCCTTCATCAACATTGCCGCTTGATCATACAATGTTTTAGGAAATTCTTCTGTGTCAGTCAATTCTTTTTGGTACAGTGACTCTGTAATCCTTCTACCTTCTTTTAATGTTCCATGGATCATTCTATATTCTGCGCCCAGCATCTTTAACTATTGCAACTTGAGGCTTGAATTTGTTCTTTAGTTCCTTCAGCTAAAGAAGTGTCTAATGAATTTGGACCTTTAGATTTTCTGACTCTAGTTCTTTGCACATTTCAATATACTACTTTTCTTTGTCTTCCTGTGCTGTCTTTGAAAACTTGTGTTCAGCTCCTTAACATTTTGATTTTTTTTTCTTTACTAGATAACTTTGAGACAATCCCACATGAATTTCAAAACCATCTCAGGAACAGGTTTAAGGCGCTGAACACTAATGAGCAAAGACTAGATGGATGGTGGGAGAATATCAAGGGTATCATCCAGGAAGAGTGCAAACGGTTATTGCAAAGAAAGAAGAGGAAGTGAAGACCAAAATGGATGTCAGAAGAGACTCTAAAAATTGCACTGGAGCACAGAGAAGTGAAAGCAGAAGGAAGAATTCAAGATACTAAAGAGTTGAATCGAAGATTTCAAAAGGCAGCACGGGATGACAGAGCAAAATATTACAATGAAATGTGCAAAGAGTTAGAGTCAGAAAATCAAAAGGGCTGAACTCGCTCAGCATTTCTTAAGCTCAAGGAACTGAAGAACAAATTCAAACCTCTAGTGGCTATAATCATGGATGCTTTAGGCAGAATATTAAATGATGCAGGAAGTATTAAAAGAAGATGGAAAAAATGTACTGAGTCACTGTATCAAAAGGAATTGGCAGACACAGAAGAATTTCATGAAACAACATATGAACAAGAGCCTATGGTGATGAAGAAAGTTCAGGCTGCTTTGAAGGAAATAGCAAAAAATAAGGCCTCAGGAATTGATGGTATACCAATTGACATATTTCAGCTAACAAATGCTGCCCTAGATGTGTTTACCAAATTGTGTCAAGAAATCTGGAGAACAGCCACTTGGCCAACTGACTGGAAGAATCTATATTTTTTCCCATCCCAAAGAAGGGTGACCCATCAGAGTGTGGAAACTGTAGAACAATATGATTGATTTCACATGCAAACAAGATTCTACTGAAGATTGTCCAAAAATGACTGGAACAGTACATCAGCAGAGAACACCCAAAAGTCCAGGCTGGGTTTAGAAGGGGTCGTGGTACTAGGAATATTGTAGCTGATGTTAGATGGATCTTGGCTGAAAGCAGGGAATTCCAGAAGAAAGTATATCTGTGTTTCATTGATTATGAAAAGACGTTTGACTATGTGGATCATAACAAACTGTGGCTGACTCTGAGAAGAATGGGAATACCAGAACACTTGATCGTGCTAATGAGAAACCTATACTTGTACCAAGAGGCATTCATCAGAATAGAGTAAGGAAACACTGCATGGTTCAAAATTGGGAAGGGGTGTGTCCTGTCTCCATACCTTTTCAACCTGATGCATAACAGATTATCCAGGAAGCTGGGATCTATAAGGAGAAATGTGGGGTCAAGACTGTTGGAAGATCTATCAACAATCTGCATTAGGCAGATGACACAACCCTGCTTGCTGAAACTGAGGAGGACCTGAAGCGCTTGCTGCAGAGGGTCAAGGACTGCAGCCTCCAATATGGATTGAGGTTCAATGTCAAGAAGACAAAGATTCTCACCACTGGGCCAACTGGCAGCCTCAGGATGGATGGTGAAGAGATTGATATTGTTCACAGCATAAGTTTGCTTGGCTCCACAGTCAACACTCTCAGCACCAGTAGCCAGGAAATTAAAAGACATATTGCGATGGGAAAGTTTGCTGTTAGGGACCTATCCAAAGTACTAAAGAGAAACGGTGTCTCTCTGGAGACCAAGGTGTGTCTGATACAGGTCATGGCCTTTACTATCACTTGTTATGCATCAAAGAGTTAGACAATGACTAAGGAGAATTGATGCCTTTGAATTGTGGTGCTGGATAAGAGCAGTGAGGGTACCATGGACTGCTAGGAAAACAAACAGATTCATCCTGGAAAGGGTTAAACGTAGTGGCTCCTTGGAGGCAAGCATTCTGAGGCTCCATTTAACATACTTTGGACATGTTGCAAGGAGGGACCAGTCCTTGGAGAGGGATATCATGTTTGGGAGGGTGGAGGGACAGCGCAGAAGGGAAAGGCCCTCTATTAGGTGGATTGATTCAGTGACTGGGGTAGTTGGGATGGGTATATAGGAGACAGTGTGATTGGCACAGGACAGAGTAGGGCTGTTGTACATAGGGTCGCTATGAGTCACAAGCAACTCAACAGCGCATAACAACAACAACAACATGGCTTCTCAGCACTCAAGTGCAATAGTTATAGTCTCTTCATAATCCATTTTGTTATTTTCTTTTTCCTCTGTCTTTGCTATGACATTTTGCATTCTTCATGCATGGCATTTTTTATATCCTCTCCCAGTTCCTCTGATCTTCACAATTCAATGGCTCAAACCTTTTCCTGATAGAGATGAGCAACATGAGAGAGTGGCAGCAGTGGGAAGCATTAGGCATCACAGACATGAATTGCGACCTAAACTATCATTTCAAGGGTTAGAAAGGAGAAATGAGGTGTTGGACAGGGAAGGAAGAATTGGACGGGGATGCAAGTAAAGTGAGAAAATGGATGAGTCAAGACATAGATGGTTGGTGGGGAGTACCAATGAACTGATTGGTTCCTTCTATAATGGGGAATTGTCGTTCATCTCCTCCCCCTTTGTAAAATGCTTGTCTGTCAGGCACTGTTCTAAAGCTGAGAGTTTAAATTTAGACAGACTGGGAAGAAGAATTGATCATCCACTTCCAAAATAATAGGACTTTAAAAGCCCTGTCTACTATCAAGTACACTTAGAGTAGACTAGCAGATATGGGAACTGAGGCTGAGCTCTCAAATATGGAAACACAAAGGAGGAGGAAAAGATGTAAGCAGACACTAGTGATCAGAACGTGCAATGTGAGAAGAATGAATGTTTAAAATTGAACAGAGTTAAGAAAGAAATGGAACACATAAATATTGACATGAGAGGTATTGACAAAATGAGATCGGTTAGCTCAGGCCATTTTAAGTGAGACAATTGTATGCCTACTATGCTGGAGATGAAAAGGTAAGGGAGAATGAGTCACTTTCATAGTCAAAGAAATAATTTCTAGATCCAACTTGAAATACAACGTAGTATATGACAGGATAATATCCATATACAACAAGGAAATCCACGGAATATCACTATCATTCAAATATATGCAACAATGACCAGAACCAAAAAGGAGGAAATAGATGATTTCTATCAACCTTTCAGTCAGAAATCAATCAAATATGCAACCAATATGCATTCATAAAAATGGGGGACTGGAATGCAGAAGCTGGGAACAAGGAAGAAGGATCAGTAGTCAGAAAACATGAACTTGGTGACAGAAGGGAGACTGAAGATAAAATAACAAATTTCTGTACAATCAATGATTTATTAATTGAAAATCTAAAAAACATAAATATAGACTATATGTATGGATTTCACCTGATAGTATGCATCAGAATCAGATCGATTACATCTGTGGAGATAACCACTGGAAAAGCTCAATATCAGCTATGAAAACTAGGCCAGGAGGAGCTGATTGTGGAACAGACAACCAACTATTCATATGCAAGTTCAAGCTGAAGTTGAGGAAAATTAACCAAATCCAAGGCAACCAAAATGTTACTTTGAGTCTATCCCACCTGAATTTCAGAACCATCTCAGGAACAGGTTTGAGGCCTTGAAAACTAATGAGCGAAGACCAGATGAGTTGTGGGAGGATATCAAGGGTATCATCTAGGAAGAGTGCAAACGGTTATTGCAATGACAGAAGAGAAAGCGAAGACCAAAATGGATGTCAGAAGAGACTCTAAAAATTGCACTGGAGCACAGAGAAGCCAAAGCAGAAGGAAGAATTCAAGATACTAAAGAGTTGAATCGAAGATTTCAAAAGGCAGCACGGGATGACAGAGCAAAATATTACAATGAAATGTGCAAGGAGTTG
>NW_006399984.1:1042881-1047677 GCF_000299155.1 Elephantulus edwardii
TTAGAGACATGACATTACTGCTATTTATTCAATAGAAACAAGATAATAAGAATAGCTACAGTGGCAACAGCTGAAGAATCAGGGGAAGAAAATATCTTGAAATTCTTCCTCTAGAATTATGTCACAATTCATGATCACAAATAAATTACATTACAATTCTGGTTTCTGGATAAATGTGTCAGTGCTAACAAATATAACTCTAAAAACTAAACCATACACTTTTCTGACCTTGATCTTGGCTAGCATACCCATAATGACAGAGAATCCCTTATCTTCATTTACACATGTATCTCTCTTCTGTGCAGGTTATGTAGTTACAGTATTCAATCTATCCAAATCAAAGCCCTCAACAGATTAAATATTTTTTTCCAGGATAACTGCTATGTAGTTTTTCTAATATGGACACTGTGCCCAGAAATGTTGAGAGTGTCAATGGATGTCTGTCTAAAGCTATTTTCCACTCAGAGTCTATTATCTATTAAAAAAAATTTTTCTTTATTTTTCATTTCAGTGAACATCTACAGAGATTTTGGAATTCCATTCATTCATTGTTGCACTCCTCACTCCGCCCCCCCCGTTTGCTCCTCTCCTTCAAATGCAAAAGAAAAACTCCCTCATTGGTACGCAATCCCCTAAACACATCCCCCAACCCCCAAATATAATCCACTCTGCAACCCTCATTCCGTATTCTTACGATAAACATTTTGCCCTAAAATAGAAAATATTCTCTCCCCCAAAGACTTCAATGCTGTGAACATATTTCATCCAGTTTTTCACAGTCTTACCCCCATCCCGATGTCAGCCTCATTCTACAATAGTGGCACCATATAGCATTTGTCCCTTTGTGACTGAGATACCTCATTATCAGCATAATGTCCTCCAGGGTCACCCATTTTGAATAATATTGCATGAGTTCCTTGTTTTTCAATGCAGCATTTATTATTATTTTCAGTAAAAATTCACAGAGGCTTTGGATTTCCATTCATTCATTGTTGCACTTTTCTCCCCTCCCAATCCTCCCCCCGCCCCCAGAACACTACTCTCTTGGAACAGTAAAAGAAACATTCTTTCATTGTTTTTCAAACACTCCCCCAAGTCCACTCCACCATGTAGCCATCTCTATAGACTCCTGTCATGACAGAAACCTAATCACATATCTCTGTTAAACAGTTTTCTCCCTTATCTGTCTCAGTGCAGTATACATTATTGAACCCATCTTTCTCAGTCTCTTCCCAACCCCAAGGTCAGTCCTCTTTTACAACAGTGGCACCATGCAGTACTTGTCCTTTTGTGACTGGGATATTTCACTTAGCATAATGTTCTCCAGAGTCAACCATTTTGAATAATATTGCATGAGTTCCTTGTTTTTCACTGCAGCACAGTTTTCCATTGTGTGAATATACCACGGCTTCTCTATCCATTCGTTTTGTGATGGGCACTTAGGTTGTTTCCAACTCCTTGCTATTGTGAACAAAGCTGCAATAAACATGGGTGTGCATATATCTGCTTGGATGTTGGTTATGGTCTCTTTGGGTTATATTCCCAGTAGTGGAATTGTTGGTTCAAATGGTATCTCTATTTGCAACTTTTTGAGATAGTCCCAAACCGCCTTCAATAGTGGTTGCACCATTTTATGCTCCCACCAACAGTGAATAAGGGTTCCAGTTTCTCCACAACCTCGCCAGCATTTGTTGTTTGCTGTTCTGTTAAATTTTTCTAATCTTACTGGGGTGAGATGATATCTTATAGTTAGTTGTCTTGATTTGCATCTCCCGTAGAGCTAGGGATTTTGAACATTTCTTCATGTGCTTGTTAGCCATCTGAATGTCGTCTTTGGTGAAGTGCCTGTTCAAATCCTTTGCCCATTTTTCTATTGAATTATTTACCTTTATCTTGTTGTGGTGCTCAAGTATTTTATAAATTCTTGACATAAGTCCCTTATCTGATATGTTATTACCAAATACTTTTGCCCAGTCTGTGGCTTCCCTTTTTAGCCTGTTGGAGACGTTTTTGGATGTGCATAGGGATTTGATTCTTAGAGGATCCCATTCATCTACTTTGTCTTTTCCTGTTTGTAGGTAGAAATATCATTTGACCCAACAATTTTTACTACTGGGAATACACTCTAAAAAAATGGAGCCAGAATTTAAACAGAGCTATGCACATGCATATTTGTTACTGCATTATTCATATTAGCAAAGAGATGGAAATAACACAAGTATCCTTCAAAAGAAAAATGAATAGAAAAACTATGGTATATTCACACAATGGAATACTATACAGCACTGAAAAACAATGAACTTGTAAAACATTACATAACATGTGGGAGGTTGGCTCCCACATGCTGAGTGAAATATATCAGTCACAAAAGGACAAGTACTGCATAGCACTGCTGTTATAAAATGGGACAAACATGAGGAAGAATTGAGGAGAGAATGGGAACAGACTGAATAGAAAATGAGCACTGCATTAGATCAGATGAGGGGAGAAAACTATCTGAAAGAAATATATGATTAGATAATATATGTATGAGAACAATCTGAACAATAGGTGCATTGCAAAGGAGAGGGGAGAGAAAAATTTCCACAATGGGAAAAAAATGCAAATGTTTTCTATGTTAAAAAGTCCTCAATAACTCTGTAGGGTAATTCTACTCTTTCCTATAGCATCTGTATGAACTAGAATAGACTCAAACATGAACATTGTTGCTGTTTGGTTGGTTCTTGATGTTAAAACTATAATCTATTCACGCGATTGTCTTCTCATAATTCCACATTTTATTTTATAATGAAACTTTGGCATTAAATGACGTATTTCTTGTCTTTTGTTTATCTTTCAGCTTAGCCATATGTTTAGCTTAACTGTTACAAAATATTTATCACTTTTATAGATTTTGTAGAAGAATTTTAAAAGATAAGGGAGGCACAGTTTGTATGTCATCATAGAAACAAGAAAAATTCATATTTTTCAATTATTTCTTGTATTAATATTTGAGTCATTAAGAAGTTCAATACTATTTCCTCCACCTCTAGCACTAAGCACTAACACACATGTGTTTTTCTTCACAGTAAAGCCAACAGTAATTGATGTTGACATTTATGTTAACAGCATTGGGCCAGTATCATCAATAAATATGGTAAGTTACTTTCTTTTCTTATCTTATAACTTTGTTTTCCATGCTTTTGGTTTCCCATTTAAGAACCATCATACTGGTCTAGAATTTAGAATTAATTTTGAATTGGGAACACTTATCTGTGTTTAAGGGTCATAAATAATAAAAACCCAGAAGCAAAATAGACCACACTAGCAGCAAGGCATTGAACCCACTATTAAGAAAAAAACCTCTCTTCCTCCACACATATATTTACAATTCAATGTTATCTTCATGGGTTGTTTGTACATTTACAGGAATTGATTATATTTAACATGATGAATATAAGGGCTGAATATATGTTGCAAGTTTTGTTGTGTTTTGGGGGTGGATTTTTTTTAGGTTTGTTTTTGTTTCTTTTACTTATAGTTCCTTTTTATGCAAGAGATATTAGAAATTTCCCAGCTCTAACTTATGTTTTCAGTTTGAGCTCAGCAGATAAACTATCTTTTTTACAAGAATGGCATCAGGACTTGAGGAAGACTCATCAATAACATATATTATGCAGATGACAGAACCTTTCTTGCTGAAACTGAGGAGGACTTGAAGCACTTGCTGCAGAAGATCAAGGATTGTAGTCGTCAATATAGATTGAAGTTCAATGTCAAGAAGACAAAGATTCTCACTACTGGTCCAATTGTCAGCACCATCATAGATGGAGAGGAGATTGAGGATGTTAACAATTACAGCTTGCTTGGCTCCACAATAAACACTCTTGGCATCAGCAGTCAGGAAATAAAAAGACTAATTGCACTTAGAAAATCTGCTGTCAAGAACCTCTCCAAAGTACTGAAAAGCAACGATGTGACTCGATAGCACATAATAATAACAACAATAATATGTGCAAAGAATTATACATATGATTTCTGAGTAGGATATTCAAAAGATATGCAAACTAAGTGGACAAAATAAATGAAAAAAATTGAAGCAGTAACTTTTGTCTGTGGAAGAAAGTACTTAGCTACTACAAATATACTTGTGTGCTGAAATTCTGTGTAAAAAACTTTGTGCTATGCATGCATGCATTTACGAGGAAAAGATTATAGAAACAAATAAAGATACTGGGAGATCCAAAGGACACGGAATTCCTTTCCATGGGGTGTTTTATCACAGATATTCACTCCTGGACATTTTCTTCTCACTTTTAGCAATATGAAAAACTGGGGAGTAGAGATTTGCCAAAATATACTCAGATAGGTACAGTAGCAGCAATAAGGAAATAAAAAGACGAGTTGCATAGGTTAGGTCAGGGCTTTAATCTATTGTTCAAAGGGCCACTATGAGTATAGTCAACTCAACATCACCTAACAACAATAATATTAAAAAATGAAAGGGAACAAAAGAAAAAGTGAAAATAAGATTAAATGAAAATATTATGGCAGCAGGACCAAAATCTTTGTAAACTGGAAGAAAAGAACAAAATGAAACGTCTAAAGCATCAGCAAGCCATTTTGATCAAATTTTTTTTGCAATCAGAGACACAAATACACAACAACAATATCAGAAAAACCTAATTTTTTACAAAAACAGCACACTAGCTTTTAAGACTAAATTCAACTATGTTGTTGTTGTTGTTATGTGCCGTCGAGTCATTTCCGACTCATAGCGACCCCTATGCACAACAGCCCTAAACCCTGCTCTATCC
>NW_006399984.1:1048622-1050028 GCF_000299155.1 Elephantulus edwardii
TTAGCCCAATTAAATGTTCTGGGATTCCCATTCTTCTCAGAGTCAGCCACAGTTTGTTATGATCCACACAGTCAAATGCCTTTGCATAATCAATAAAACACAGATAGACATTCTTCTGGTATTCTCTGCTTTCAGCCAGAGCAAATTCACATTCTCATTATAATAATTCCATATCTACCTTCTATATTCAAACTTTTATAAATGACTTTCAAGCCGGTCTCCAGCACCATGCTGCCCACCAAAAAGGGTTTCTAAATAGGAGGCCTTATCATATCTCCTCACTTTCCTTAGCAAAACAACATTTCACCCTACCACTCACCAAATCCCGGCCAACAGCTTCTGTAGAACCAGCTCCTGTAGATGACTTTCAAACTGGTCTCCATAGTGCGTAGGTCTTTGTTCATAGAATCACTATGAGTCATCTATGACTCAACCACACTTAACAACAATAACAATGACAACATAGCGAGCACTACATTGACCTAGTGGACAGAACGTTATGCCATCAAGTCCAAGGTGGGTGATTTTAATCTGCAGCCCTCAGGCCTGGTTTTAATAGGGTTGTTTTTTGTTTTGTTTTGTTTGGTTTGGTTTGGTTTGTTTTGTTTGTTTTTTTTTTTTTTTGTCAAACATTCTTTTAAATGGTATAGCACTGGTCTGTGCTCTGCTATACAGAGGGTTAACTCATGGTTGCTGTGATGCTTAACACTTGACAATGATGTGCCAAATGCAATAATGATTACCCATGGTGGACAGTGTTTGGTGGAGCTTCACGATTAAAACAAGATTGGAAGCAGGAGTGACATCCACTTTCGAAATGACTTGCCTCTAGAAATTCTAAGAACAGTGCTCAAGTCTTTTGTTTACAGGGTCTCTATGAGTCGTCTATAACTCAATGGCACTTAACAGCAACAACAACAACTTTCTATAATAACATATCTCTGTCACTTCCTGTAGCCAGAATTGGTCTTCCACTTCCAAAGTAGCAGGCCTCTGAAAACCCTGTGTACAACAGAACACACTTAGACTAGCAGACAGGGCAGCGGAGGTGGAGCTTTCAAGTGTGAAAACACAAAGGAAAAGGAAAAGTTGTAAGCAGACACCAGTGACTGGAACATAGAATATGAGAGCCATGAACGTAGGAAAATTAGATATGGTTAAGGAAGAAATGGAACACATACGTATTGAAATACTAGGTATTGGCGAGATGAGATGGACTGGTATGGGGCGTTTTGAGTCAGACAATCATATGACCTATTAAGCTAGAGATGAAAAGGTGAAGAAAACTGGGTTGCTTTCATAGTTGTTGTTGTTATGTGCCAACGAGTCGTTTGTGACTCATAGCGACCCTATGTACAACAGCCCTAAACTCTGCTCTATCCTGTGCCAATCGCACTGCCTCTGAC
>NW_006399984.1:1050313-1056141 GCF_000299155.1 Elephantulus edwardii
GGCCTCTGTCAGGCGCACCTTAGTCTCCAGAGAGACACCGTTGCTCTTGAGTACTTTAGAGAGGTCTCTAACAGCAGACTTTCCCATCGTAATACGTTGTGTTTTTTTTTTTTAATTTCCTGGCTGCTGGTGTCGAGTGTTGACCGTGGAGCCGAGCAAACTGAAGCTGTGAACAATCTCAATCTCTTTGCCATACATCCTGATGCTGCCAATTGGTCCAGTGGAGAGAATCTTTGTCTTCTTGATATTGAGCCTCAGTCCATACTGAAGGCTGCAGTCCTTGACCCTCTGCAGCAAGTGCATGAGGTCCTCCTCGCTTTCAGCAAGCAGGGTTGTGTCATCTGCATATCGCAGATTGTTAATAGATCTTCCACCAACCCTGATGCCACAATTCTCCTCATAGAGCCCAGCCATGTGTCTTGAAATACAATATTGTGAGCCACAGGATAATATCCATATCCATACAAGGAAGTCTAGTGAATACCACTATCATTCAGATATATGCATCAACAACCAGAGCCAAAGAAGAGGAAATAGAAGATTTCTACCAACTTTTACAGTCTGCGATTGATAGAACATACAATCAAGATGAATTCATAATAATTGGTGACTAGAATGCAAAAGTTGGGACCAGAGAAGAAAGATCAGTAGTCCAAAAATATTGACTAGGTGAGAAAAATTACTGGAGAAAGAATGGTTTAATTTTGTACAATTAATAATTTATTCATTTCAAATACATTTTATAAAAAACATAAATGCACGTTATACACATGGATTTCACCGGATGGTATGAATGGGAATCAGATTGATTATATCTGTGGAAAGAACCACTAGAGAAGCTCAATATCAGCTGTGAAAACCAGGCCAAGTGCTGTTTGTGGAACATACCACCAAGGACTCATATGCAAGTTCAAGCTGAAGCTAAGGAAAACTAAATTAAATCCATGGGAACCAAAATATGACCTTGAGTGTATCTCACCTGAATTTCAAAACCATCTCAGGAACAGGTTTGAAACCTTGAACACTAATGAGTGAAAACCAGATGACTTGTGGGAGGATATCAAGAATATCATCCAGAAAGAGTGCAAAAGGTCATTACAAAGACAGAGGAGAAAGACAAGACCAAAATGGATGTCAGAAGAGACTTTGGATATTGCACTAGAACACTGAAAAGCGAAAGCAGAGAGAAGAAATCAAGATATTAAGGAGCTGAACAAAAGATTTCAAAAGGCAGTGCTGCAAGACAAAGTGTTACTATGAAATGTGCAAGGAGTTGGAGTCAAAATCAAGAGGCTGAATTTGCTTAGCATTTCTTAAATTGAAGGAACTAAAGAACAAATTCAAACCTCTAGTTGCAATACGTCGGATGCTTTGGAGAGAATATTAAATGATGCAAGAAGTATTAAAAGAAGATGGAAAGAGTATAGAAAGTTATTGTACCAAAAGGAATTGGCAGACAGAAGATTTTTATGAAACAGCATATGAGCAAGAGCCTATGGTGCAATGAAGGAAGGAGTTCAAACTGCTTTGAAAGAATTGGCAAAAGATAAGGTCCCAGGAATTTATGGTATACCAATTGACATATTTCAACTAACAGATGCTTCCCTAGATGTGCTCACCAAATTGTACCAAGAAATCTGGAGGACAACTACCTTACCAACTGACTGGAAGAGATCTATGTTTGCTCTCATTCCAAAGAAAGGTGACCCCTACAAAGAGTGGAAATTCTCAAACAATATCATTAATAACACATACAAGCAAGATTCTGCTGAAAAGTACCCAAAAATGACTGAAGCAGCACAACAGAGAACTGCCAGGTGTGTAGCCTGGGTTTAGAAGAAGCAAATTATGAGGGATATTATAGCTAATGTTAGATGGAGCTTGGCTGAAAGCAGAGCATACCAGAAGAATGTCTATTTGTGTTTCATTTGACTGTGTGGATTATAGCAAACTGTGGCTGACTCTGAGAATAATGGGAATCCTAGAATACTTGATTGTACTTAGGTGAAACCTATACTTGGACCAGGAGGCCGTCATTACAGCAGAGCAAGAAAACACTGCATTATTAAAATTGGGAAGGGAGTACACCAGGGATATGTCCCTTCTCCATAATTTTTCAATCTATATATTAAACAGATTATCTGGGAGGCTGGACTCTATGAGGAGGAATGTAACATCAAAATTGGAGGAAAACTCTTCAACAACAGGTGTTATGCAGATGACACAACCTTGCATGTAGAAACTAAGGAAGGCCTCTGCTACAAAAGGTCAAGGATTGTAGCCTTTAGTATGGCTTGAAGCTCAACACCAAGAAAACAAAGATTCTCACCACTGGGATGATTGACAGTACAATGATAGTGAAGAGATTGAGATTGTTAACAATTTCAGTTTGCTTGGCTCCACAATCAACACTCTTGGTACCAGCAGCCAGGAGACCAAAAGCTGAATTGCATTGGGAAAATCTGCAGTCAAGGATCACTCTAGAGTACTGAAGAATAAAGATGTCAGTGGTGAGACTAAGGTGTGCGATCCAGATCATGGTCTTCACAATCACTTACTATGCCCCGGAAAGCTGGACAATAACTAAGGATGATAGAAGGAGAATTGATGCCTTTGAGGTGTGATTCTTGAGAAGAATACTGAATATACCACGGACTGGTAGGAGAATAAACAACTTCATCCTGGAGAGGGTGAAGACAGGCTGCTCCTTGGAGGCAAAGCTTCTGAAGTTCTATTTGACATACTTTGGGCATGGTGCAAGGAGGGACCAGTCCTTGTAGAGGGACATCATCTTTGAGACGGTAGTACAATAGTGCAAGAGAGGAAGGACCCTGGGTGAGATGGATTGACGCAGTGACTAGGGTAAGAGGGGTAGATATGTCAGAGACTGTAAGGTAGGCACAGGACAGAGTAGAGCTGTTGTATATAGGGTTGCTATGAGTCACAAGTGACTCAATAGCACATTACAACAACAACAGATAATATTTTATCAGTTTGAAGATCATAACCAAGCATCCATGACTGAGAAGGAGCCTAGATTTTCTCATGGAAAGGATTGTATATTATATTCACGGAATGAGAAAGGACTAGGAATTTCTGGTGAGGCTCTTTGGATTTTAGAGACATAATGTCATTCTGGTGAATATCTGAAAGAAAACTCACCAAAGAACACAGGAAGGTGGTGACAGCAGTATTCATAGCATCTGAAAAGGTTGCAGAACAGAAATGAAACATTTAATAAAGAGAGCAAAAGAACACAAAACCACACACTGCAGCATGGAAAACCACATGGTACAAGAATCCAGGAGGGCAGAGGCAGCAGCAGCAAAGGTACCCCCATAGCTGAAAAGGTCTTACTTCTCCTTTATCACCAGTGCTCAACCCCCTCCACTACTCACCAGTTGGGTAGTGTTCTCCCCACTCCCCACACATCCTCCCTCCTACCCTCTACTTCTGCTCATTACCCTACTAATACCTAGCTTAACCTCTGACCGTACCCTAAGCATCCTGTTTCTAGAACTGGAAGCTCATAGCATTCCTACCAGAGCCTGTTGACTGGGCCATTCCTGGTTTGCAGTCAGCCCACCAATTAAAGGGAACAACTCTCCTCTGACTGGAAGACACCTATCCTGTGGACTAGCAAAGACATCATCCTAAGTCAGACAGACTATCATAGGCTCCCCTGAGGCTAGCAGAAATTCTGTCCCAAGTTGAATGCCCCCTGCTCTGGATACACTTTTGACACACTTTCCCTATAGACTGCATGTTTGTTTTGCTTACTTGTTTTATAGTTTGTTTTTATGGACACAACATTTATCTGACAATTTTCTATATTGGGGAGGGAATGATCTTCCTGTTGTTGCCTATTTTATAGTTTGTTTATTGAAGAAGAATTAATGTCTTCAAGTTGTGGTGCTGGAGAAGAGTCTTGAACATACCATGGACAGCCAAGAAAACAAATAAGTCTGTCTTGGAGATGGCGAAACCAAGTTTCTCATTGAAGACTAGGATTATTTTTCAAAATTTTTTTATTACTTTTAATAAACATTTACAGAGATTTTGGATTTCCACTCATTCAGAGACTAGGATTTTTGAAGCTCCGTCTCACATACTTGGACCCATGGCCAAAGGGACTGGTCCTTGGAGAAAGACATTATGCTCGTAAGGGTGGAGGAATAGCTCAGGAGAGGAAGACCCCAGATGAGATGGATTGATACAGTAATTGGGCAATGGGGGCTGGTATGTCGGAATCAGTGAGACTGGCTCAAGACAGGGCAGGCCTCAGAGTTGCTGTACATGGAGTCACTATTAGACTGAAATCTTTGCTTTATAGCACTTTGGAGAGGTCCCTGACGGCAGAATTCCTCAATGCAAACCATCTTTGATTTCCTGACTGCTGGTACCAAGAGTGTTGATTGTGTCACCAAGCAAGCTGAAATTGTTAAAAACCTCAATCTCTAGCATCCATCATGGTGCTGCCAATTAGCCCAGTGGTAAGAATCTTTGTCTTCTTTATGCTAAGATTCAATATGTATTGAAAAATACAGTTCTTGACCTTCTGCAGCAAATGATTCAGGTCCTCCTCAATTTTGTCAAGCAAGGTTGTGCCCTCTGTAGAACACAGTTTGCTGATGAATCTTCCTGAAGTCCTGATGCCACACTCTTACTCATAAAATCTAGCTTCTTAAATGATCTGCATACAGATTGAAAAGGTATGAAAACAGGACACATCTATGATTTTGAACCATGAAGTGTTTCCTTGCTCTGTCTGACAACTGTCTCCAGGTGCAAGTATAGGTTTTGCATGAGCACAATCAATTGTTCTTCAATTCTCACTCTTCTCAAGGTTGAGAACAATTTGGCTATTATTTTTATCTTTTTTATCATTAATTTTAATGAAAATTTACAGTCTCTATTTCCATTCATTCATTGTTGTACTTTTCTCCCTGCCCACCCCTCCCCCCTCAGTTCATTCTTCCCTTTGAAAAGAAGAATTCTTTCATTGTTATACAATCCCTTCCCCCAAGTCCACTCCACTATGCAGCCTTCATTCTGTTTACTATTATTTTATGGGGTTTTTTTTCTAAATTAAGTGCTCTGGCATTCCCATTCTTCTCAGTGTCAGTCACAATTTGTTATGAACCACACAGTCAAATGCCTTAGCATAGTCAATGAATCACAAATAGACATTCTTATGGTATCTCTTACATTCAGCCAGGATCCATTTGATATCAGCAATGATAAATATAGTGCCATGGGATCTTCTAAATTGTGCTTAACTTCTGGCAGTACCTGGTGGGTGAACCTTTGTATTTAAAAGTCAGTTGGGTCAGATAAAGGACTTATATCCAGAATTTATAAAATACTTGAGAACCACAACAAGATAAAGGTAAATAATCCAATGGAAAAATAGGCACAGGATATGAACAGACACTTCACCAAAGAAGACATTCAGATGGCCAACAAGCACATGAAGAAATGTTCGAAATCCCTAGCTCTAAGAGAGATGCAAATCAAGACAACTATGAGATATCATCTCACCCCAGTAAGACTAGCAAAATTTAACAGAACAGCAAGCAGTAAATGCTGGCGAGATTGTGGAGAAACTGGAACTCTTATTCACCATTGGTGGAAATGTAAAATTTTGCAGCCACTGTGGAAAGCAGCGTGGCGCTTTCTCAAACAGTTGCAAATAGAGATACTATTTGACCCAGCAATTCCACTACTGGGAATATACCCTAAAGAGACCATAACCGATATCCAAGCAGATATATGCACACCCATGTTTATCGTCGCTTTGTTCACAATAGCAAGGAGTTGGAAACAAC
>NW_006399984.1:1056596-1070717 GCF_000299155.1 Elephantulus edwardii
CAAAATCTCTGGAATATTCATTGAAATTGATAAGAGAAAAAACGAGGGGGGGGGTGAAATCAACTGGGTCCTGGCTAAGGGTGAGTCTTCAGTTGGAGCAGTTGGATTCTGGAGGCTGTAGCTGGATGCCTCCTGTTTAAGAAATCAGGAGCTGGTGGGTGGGCATTTGTATTTAAAAGTCAGTTGGGCACTGAGAGTCTCTGTCCCTGGGCCTGGTGTTAACTGTGTTTGAGGAGAACACTGTTATAAGTGGTACATACTAGTCCATCAGTTTGCTGTACTGACATAACTTGGGGTTTCTGTGATACTGAAATCTGTGCCATTTGTGTGTCAATGACATAAGGGTTACCCATAGTGCACAGGTTTTGGTTGAACTTTCTGATTTAAACAGATTAGGAAACAGAATGGACCGTCTAAATTCCTAAGTAACAGGTCTTTGACAACCCTTGGAACACTAAAGAAAGAGGATAGTTATAATAGTGTAGTGGTAAAGCCCAGATTAGGAGTCACTTGTAATGAGGAAAATATTGCTGAAGATAATCAGAAAATTGCTAGAAATTCAAGTTGGGTTTAGAAGAGCCCATGATACCAAGGATATCATTGCTTGTTAGCAAAAGGATCCTGACTAAAAGCAAAGAATGCAGAAGAATGTGTATTTGTGCCTTGTTGACTATACAAAGGTATTTGACTGTATAGATCATAACAAATTATGATGAACATTGAGAAGAATGTGAATCTCAGAGTACTTGATTGTGCTAATGTAAAACCTCTACCTAGACCAAGAAGCTGTTGTCTGAACAAAGAAAGGGAACACTGTATGACTGCAAATTAAGAAAAATGTACATCAGGGTTGTATCCTTTACCTACACCTGTTCAGACAGTATACTGAGCAAAGCATTCAAGAAGCTCAACTCTAAGAAGAATGTGGCATCAGGATTGGAGGTAGGATCATCAATAACCTGCATTACGCTGATGATACTACCTTGTTAGCTAAAAGTGAGGAGGACTTGAAGCACTTGCTGCAGCAAATCAAAGACTACAGTCTTTCATATAAGTTTCATCTCAACATCAAGAAAACAAAAATTCTCAACACTAAACCTATAGGAAACACCACGCTAGGTGGAGGAAAGGGTGAAATTGTCAATAGTTTATTTATTCTTGGATCTACAAGCCTACTGGTAATCAGGAGACCAGGAGACAGATTTCATTGGGCTCAAGCCTGCTGTGAGGGATCTCTCCAAATAGTAATGATGTCCATTTGAAGACCAACGTACATTTGATTCAAGCCATGACCTTTTCAAACACTTGTTATGCATTTGAGAGCTGGATAAAAGGGTGACAGATGAATAATTGATACATTTGAGCTCCAATGGTGGAGAAGAGTATTTAATATCCCATAGATGGACAACAGAACAAATGAGTTTGTCGTGGATAAAGTGCAGCCATAGTGCTTCTTGGAAGTAAAGATCATGAGGTTTTCGCCCACATACTTTGGGAATATTGTTGTTGTTTGTCATCAGTATGAAACTAACTCAAAGCTGACCCTCCAGTGGGTTTTCAGAGGCAGAAAATTGCACAGGAGAAGATTACTCATCCTTCTCCCTCTTCTCAACTGGTGAATTTGAAACATGTGCCTTCGAGATTGTAGAACAGCTTCTCATTTCCAGGCCAGAGGCTACTCTTTGTAGAGTCTATATGTTTGGGAAAATGGAGGATCAGAAAAATAGAAGACCCTCAATCAGATGAGTTGACACATTGTCTGCACCAACGGGCTCCAGAATGCCAGAGATGAAGAAAATGGTACAGGATAGGGCAGGGTTGAGGCCATACGGTTGCTATGACTTGTGTTCAACTCAACCACACCTAACAACAACAACTTCCGTCTTCTACCTATGGACCTGTTCATTTTATCCTCTAGATTATGTGTCCTTCATTAAGAATTTGTTAGCCCCATGCCAGCAAAAGTTATATTCCTAGAAAGAAATTAATACTATTTTAACGCAGGTAGGGATTTGAAGAGTGATTACCCAAGTCACTGAATCAATCCACCTCGTAGAGGGTCTTCCCCTCCTCTGCTGTCCCTCCACCCTCACAAAACTGATGACTTTCTCCAAGGATAACATGTCTCTCATTAAAACCTGTCCAAAGTATGACAGACGAAGCCTCAAAAACCTTACCTGCAAGGAGCAGCCGGTTTAATCCTTTCCAGGATGAACCTGTTTGTTTTCCTAGCAGTCCATGGTACCCTCAACACTCTTCTCCAGCACCACAATTCAAAGGCATCAATTCTCCTTCTATCATCCCTAGTCAATGTCCAACTCTCTGATGCATAACAAGTAATTACAAAGACCATGGCCTGTATCAGACACACCATAGTCCCCAGAGACACACCATTGCTCTTCAGTACTTTGGACAGGTCCCTAACAGCAGACTTTCCCACCGCAATACATCTTTGAATTTCCTGGCTACCGGTGCTGAGAGTGTTGACTGTGGAGCTAAGCAAACTAAAGCTGTGAACAATCTCAATCTCTTCACCATCCATCCTCAGGCTGCTAATTGGTACAGTGGTGAGAATCATCTTTGTCTTCTTGACATTGATTCTGAATCCATATTGAAGGCTGCAGTCCTTGACCCTCTGCAGCAAGTGCTTCAGGTGATATTTAGTTTCAGCAAGCAGGATTGTGTCATCTGTATAACGCAGATTACTCTTCCACCAATCTTGACACCATATTTCTCCTTATAGAGCCTTGCCTCCTGGATAGTCTGTTCTGTATACAGGTTGAAAAGGTATGGAGACAGGACACATACATGGCATACGCCCTTCCCTATTTTGAACCATGCAGTGTTTCCTGGCTCTGTTCTGATGACTGCCTCTTGGTCCAAGTATAGGTTTCTCATTAGCAAGATCAAGTGTTCTGGGATTCCCATTCTTCTCAGAGTCAGCCACAGTTTGTTATGATCCACATAGTCAAACGCCTTTGCATAGTCAATGAAACACAGATAGACATTCCCTGGTATTCCCTGCTTTCACCTAAGATCCATCTAGCATTAGCTACAATATCCCTAGTACCACGACCACTTCTAAACCCAGCCTGGACTTCTGGCAGTTCGCTGCTGATGTGATGTTCCAGTCATTTTGGAGAATCTTCAGAAGAATCTTGCTTGCATGCAAAATCAATGATATTGTTCTATAGTTTCTACACTCTGTTGGGTCATCCTTCTTTGAAACGGGAACAAATATAGATCTCTTCCAGTCAGTTGGCCAAGTGGTTGTTCTTCAGATTTCTTGGCACAACTTGGTAAGCACATCCAGGACAACATCTGTAAGCTGAAATATGTCAATTGATATACTATCTTTTCCCGGGGCCTTTTTGTTTTTTTGCTATTTCCTTCATAGCAGCTTGAACATCTTCCTTCATCATCATAGGCTCTTGCTTATATGTTGTTTCATTAACTTCTTCTGTGTCTGCCAATTCCTTTCAATAGAATGACTCAGTATATTCTTTTCATCTTATTTTAATACTTCTTGAATCATTTAATATTCTGCCTAAAGGATCCTTGATTCCAGCAATTCGAAGTTTGTACTTGCTCTTCAGTTCTTTAAGCTTAAGAAATGTTGAGCGAGTTCGGCCCTTTTGATTTTCTGACTCCAGCTCCTTGCACATTTCATTGTAATATTTTACTTTGTCATCCTGCACTGTCTTTTGAAATCTTTTGTTCAGCTCATTAGTATCTTGAATTCTTTCTTCTACTTTGGCTTCTCTGCACTCCAATGCAATATTCAAAGTTTCTTCTGACATCCATCTTGACTTTTTCTTCCTCCTCTGCCTTTGTAATGACCATTTGCACTCTTCCTGGATGATATTCTTGATATCCTCCCCCAAATCATCTGGTCTTCGCTCATTAGTGTTCAAGGCCTCAAATCTTTTCCTGAGATAGTTTTTCAAATTCATGTGGGATAGACTCCTATTTTGGTTCCCATGGATTCAGTTTCATTTTCCTCAACTTCAGCTTGAACTTGCATATGAGTAGTTGGTGGTCTGTTCCATAATCAGTTCCTGGCCTAGTTTTCACAGCTGATACTGAGGTTCTCCAACAGTTCTTTCCCAGATGTAATCAGTCTTATTCCTATGTATACTATCCAGTGAAATCCATGTCTATAACCTGCGTTTATGTCTTTTAAAAAACATATTTGCAATGAATAAGTCATTTATTGTACAAATTTTAATCCTTCTATCTCCAGCTTCATTTCTGTCACCGAGTCCTTGTTTTCCAACCACTGATTCTTCTTCTCTGTTCCCAGCTTTTGTATTCCATTTACCCATTATTACCAATGCATCTTGATTGCATGTTCGATCAGTCTGCAATGGTGGATTATGTATTTGCTTTACAGCAGACATAAAAATGTGTTCACCTAATAATAAAAGAGAAAGATGTGTTCACATGCTGTTTATATTAGTATTGAAAACTATCATCTCATTTTTAATTAACAAATTCAAACCTTGAGTGGCTATAATCAAGGATGCTTTAGGCAGGATACTAAATAATCCAGGAAGTATAAAAGAAGATGGAAAGAATATACTGAGTCACTGTATCGAAAGGAATTGGCAGACACAGAAGAATTCAATGAAACAACATATGAGCAAGAGCCTATGGTGATGAAGGAAGAAGTTCAGGCTGCTTTGAAGGAAATAGCAAAAAATAAGGCCCTAGGAATAGATGGTATACCAATTGACGTATTTCAGCTAATAGATGCTGCCCTGGGTGTGCTCACCAATCTGTGCCAAGAAATCTAGAGAACAACCACTTGGCCAACTGACTGGAAGAGATCTATATTTGTTCCAATCCCAAAGAAGGGTGATTCAACAGTGTGTAGAACAATATCATTGATTTCACATACAAGCAAGATTCTACTGAAGATTATAAAAAAATGACTGGAACAGCACATCAGCAGAGAACTGCCAGAAGTCCCTGCTGGGTTTAGAAGGGGTCATGGTACTAAGGATATTGTAGCTAATGTTAGATGGATCTTAGGTGAAAGTAGGGAATACCAGAGGAATGTCTGTGTTTCATTGACTCTACAAAAGTATTTGACTGTGTGAATCATAACATACTGTGGCTGACTCTGAGAAGAATGGGAATCCCAGAATAGTTCATCATGCTAATGTGAAACCTATACTTGGACTATGAGGCAGTCATAAGAACAGAGCCAGGAAACACTGCACGGTTTAAAATTGGGGAGGGCGTATGCTATGGATGTGTCCTGTCTCCATACCTTTACAACCGGTATGCAGAACAGATTATGTGGGAGGGTGGGCTCTATGAGGAGGAATGTGGAGTTAAGATTGGTGGAAGATCTATCAACAATCTGCATTATGCAGATGACACAACCCTGCTTGCTAAAACTGAGGAGGACCTGAAGTGCTTGTTGCAGAGGATCAAGGACTGCAGCCTTCAATATGGATTGAGAATCAATGTCAAGAAGACAAACATGATTCTCACCACTGGACCAATTAGCAGCCTCAGGATGGATGGTGAAGACGTTGAGATTGTTCACAGCTTTAGTTTCCTTGGCTCCACAGTCAACACTCTCAGCACCAGTAGCCAGGAAATTCAAAGATGTATTGCGGTGGGAAAGTCTGCTGTTAGGGACCTGTCCAAAGTACTGAAGAGCAATGGTGTGTCTCTGGGGACTAAGGTGTGTCTGATACAGGCCATGGTCTTTGTAATCACTTGTTATGCATCAGAGAGTTGGACAATGACTAGGGAGGATAGAAGGACAATTGATGCTTTTGAATTGTGGTGCTGGAAAAGAGTGTTGAGGGTACCATGGACTGTTAGGAAAACAAACAGGTTTATCCTGGAGAGGATTAACCCAGCTGCTCCTTACAGGCAAGGATTCTGAAGCTACGTCTAACATACTTTGGACATGCTATAAGGAGGGACTCGTCCTTGGAGAGGGACATCATGCTTGGGAGGGTGGAGGGCAGGCATAGGAGGGGAAGACCCTCTATCAGGTGCATTGATTCAGTGACTGAGGTAATTGGGATGTGTGTGTCGGACACAGTGAGATTGGCACAGGACAGAGAAGAGTTTAGGGCTGTTGTATTTTGGGTCGCTATGAGTCTCAAGTGAATTGATGGCACATAACAACAATAACAACAACAACAACACAGATTAGAAACAAATTCTATTGAACTAAAATGGCCTTTACATAAAGGGCCATCTGTGCTTTTGTTGATAGAAAATCTTGAGGTGGATTTTGTAAAGGACCCAAATGTGAGCATTTCATTGTGTGAATATACCAGAGCTACTCTATCCATTCATTGGGCCTTTGGATTCTTTCCAACTCATTGCTATTAAAAACAAAGCCACAGTACACATGGGTATGCATATATCTGCTTGGGCGGTGGTTATGTTTTCTTTAGGGTAAATTTCCAGAATTGGAATTGCTTGCTCAAATGGTATTTCTATTTGCAAACTTTTGAGAAAACATTATACAGCCTTCCCAAGTAGTTGCACCATTTTACACTTCCAACAGTGAATAAGGGTTCCAGTTTCTCTGCAACTCTGCAACCTTGCTACCATTTGTTGTTTGCTGTCCTGTTAAATTTTGCTATTCTTACTGAAGTTAGACAATATCTTATAGCTGTTTTGACTTGGACCTCTCAGAGGTAGTTATTATGAGCATTTCTTCATGTGTTTCTTTGCCATCTGACTGTCTTCTTTGGTGAAGTGTCTGTTTATATCCTGTGCTCATTTTTCAATTGGGTTATTTACTTTTATCTAGTTTCGGTATTTTATAAATTCTAGATATCAGTCCCTTGTCTAACATGTCATTACCAAACATTTTTTTTTTCTAAATCTGTGGCTTCCCATTTTACCCTGTTGGAGAAGATTTTGGTTGTGCATAAGGATTTCATTCTTAGGAGGTCCCATTGATCTGTTTTATCCTTTCTTGGTGGTAGAGTTTCCTGCTTGGAAGAGTGTTTATGATGTGAATTAGTACTTCTAGAGTTCTTCCAAGTTTTTTCTTTAATGAAGTCTATAGTGCTTGGTTTTAGGCATAGATCCATGATCCACTTTGAGTTGGTTTTCGTGTATCGAGTGAGGTTTGGATCTTGCTTGAATTTTCTAGTTTTCAAATTTTGCCAACACCATTTGTTTAAAAGGCTGTTGTTTTTCTACTTGACTGATTTCATCTCCTTGTCAAAAATCAGTTGACCATATGTAGATGGGCTGATTTCTGGATTCTCAGTCTATTTTATTTATCTATGTGTTTGTCCAAGCTTTCTTGACCACCACAGCAATGTAGTAGGATTTGAAATCAGGGAGTGAGATGCCTCCTACCTTATTTCTGGTTTTTATTTTTTTAATTTTATTTTATTAACTTTAATGAACATTTACAGAGATTTTGGATTTCCATTCATTCATTGTTGTAATTTTTTTTCTTACCCCCACCTCCACCCCAGTTCACTCCTCTCTTACTAAAGCAAAAGATAAACTTCTTCATTGGAATATAATCACCACATCCCCCAGTCCCCTCCCCACCCCGAATGCACTCCACTATCCAAATTTAATCCTGGATTCCTGTGATAACCATGATACCCTATCAAATATCCCTTTTAAACTGTTCTCTCCCTCATCTTTCAATGCAGTATACATAATCTGTCCAGTTTTTCTCAGTCTTACCCCATTCTACAATAGTGGCACTATGAAGTATTTGGTTTTTTTGTGACTGAGATATTTTACTCAGCATAATATCCTCCAGGGTCACCCATTTGGAATAATATTGCATTAATTCCTTATTTTTCAATGCAGTGTAGTATTCCATTGTGTGAATATACCACAGATTCTCTATCTATTAATTTGTGCATGGGCACTTATTTATCTTTGTAAACATTGTTTTGTTCTGGGCCTCTTTCCATTCCAAATGAAATCTAAGATAGTCTTTTCCATATCTCTGAAGAATGAAATTGGTATTTGTATCAAGATTGCACTGAATGTGTAAGTTGCCTTTGGTAGTATTGTCACTTTCACAATATTGAGCCTTCCTATACATGAGCAAAGAATATTCTTCCACTTCTCCAGGTCTCTTCTTGTTTCTTGTAGTAATGTTTTGTAATTTTCTTTGAATAGATCCGTTGTGCTTCTGGTTAGATTTACTCCCAGGTAGTTAATCTTATGATTGGCAACTGTGAAGGGTATTATTTTTCTAAGTTCCAGTTCTGTTTTCTCATTGTCGATGTAGAGAAATCCAGTAGATTTTTGTATGTTGATCTTATATAATTCTACTTTGTTGAATTGGTCAACTATGTCCAGTAGTTTTCTTGCGGAGTCTTAGGGTTTTCTAAGTATACTATCATATCATCTGTGTATAGAGATAATTTTACCTCCTCTTTGCCAATTTGGATACCTTTTATTTCCTTGCCTTGTCTTATTGCTCTAAGACTTCTAATACAATATTGAATAGGAGAGAGGATAGTGGGTATCCTTGCCGAGTTCCTGTTCATAAAGGGCATGCCTTTTCCCTCTCCATTGAGAACAATGTTAGCTCTCTGATTTGTGTAATGCTTCTTATTATATTGAAGAAATTCCCCTCTAATCCTATTTTGAAAGGGTGGTGAATTTTGTCAAAGGCCTTATCTGCATCAATTGATAGGATCATGTGGTTCTTGTTTTTTTGCTTTGTTAATGTGATGAATTACATTGACTGTTTTTCATATGTTGAACCATCCTTGCATACCTGTTATGAATCTCAGTTGGTCATGATGATATTTTTTTTTTAATATATCGTTGGATTCTGTTGGCCAGGATTTCATTCAGGATTTTTGCCCCTATGTTCATAAGAGATAATGGCCTATGGTTTTCTATTTTTGGTGGTGTCTTTATTGACTTTGGTGTTAAGGATATGGTTGCTCCATAAAATGAGTCCGGGAGAATTCCATTTTTTTCTATTTCCTGAAATAGTTTATGTAGAATTGATGACAGTTCTTCTCTAAATGCTTGATAAAATTAACTTGTAAAACCATCTGCCCAGGGCTTTTTCTTTTTTAAATTTGAAGTTGTTATTACTTTTTCAATTTCTTCTTTTGTAATGGATCTCTTCAGGTGTTCAATTTCTGTTTCTATCAGTTTAGGTCGGCTGTACATATCGAAGTATTTGTCTACTTCCTCTAGGTTTTCATATTTTTTTAGTATAGTTTTTCATAATATTCCAAAATTATCCTTTTTATTTTAGTTGGTTCTGTGTGATGTTGCCTGTTTCATCTCCTATTCGTATTATTTGTGTTGTTTCCTTCTTTTCTTTTGTTAGATTTGCTAGTGGTTTTGTCACTTTTATTGACCTTTTCAGAGAGAACCAACTCCTATTTTTTTAATGGTTTCAATTTTTCTTTGTTAACTATCTCATTTATTTCTTCTCTAATTTTTACAATTTCAGTTTTTTAGGGTTTTGGGCTTTCTTGTTCTTTTTCAATTTGTTGGGGGTGTTGAGTTAGAGTCAATGGTCATTTTTTTCTTCTCTTTTGATGTGTTTGCTTATTGCTATAAATTGGCCCCTGATTATTATTTCTGCTGTTTCCCAGAAGTTTTAGTAAATGGTGTTTTCATTGTCATTTGTTTCAAAAAACTTTTTAATTTCATTTTGTATTTCTTCTAGTATCCACTGAGATTGTTGACAGCCTCAGTTTGCTCATCTCCACGGTCAACACTCTTGGCACCAATAGCCAGGAAATAAAAAAAAGGTATTGCAATGGGAAAGTCTGTGGTTAGGGACCTCTCTAAAGTACTCAAGAGCAACGGTGTCTCTCTGGAGACTAAGGTGCGCCTGACAGAGGCCATGGTTTTTGCAATCACTTGTTATGCATCAGAGAGGTGAACAATGACTAAGGAGAATAGAAGGAGAATTGACGCTTTTGAGCTGTGGTGCTGGAGAAGAGTATTGAATGTACCATGGACTGCCAGGAAAACAAACAGATTCATCCTAGACAGGGTTAAACCAGGCTACTCCTTGGAGGCAAGTATTCTGGGGCTTTGTCTGACATACTTTGGACATTTTGTAAGTAGAGGCAGGTCCTTGGAGAGGGACATCGTGCTTGGTAGGGTCGAGGGACAGCACAGGAGGGGAAGACCCTCTATGAGGTGGATTGATTCAGTCACTGGGGTAACCGGGATGGGTGTGTCAGAGGCAATGAGATTGGCACAGCATAGAGTAGGGTTTAGGGCTGTTGTACATAGGGTCGCTATGAGTCGCAAATGACTCGACGGCACATAACAACAACAACAACAACAACAACAACAACAACAACAACAACAACCACCCACTCATGTTCAGGCAAGTTGTTGTTCAGCTTTCAAATGTATGGTGTTTTTTTTTCTCCTTTATCTTCTTATTATTATTTTCTAATTTTGTGGCATTGTCGTCTGAGAAGATGCTTTATATTATTTCTATGTTTTTTAATTTATTGATGCTTGCCTTGTGATCTAAAATGTAATCTATTCTGGAGAATGTTCCATACACTTCTGAGAAGCAGGTAGACTGTGCTTTTTTGGGGTGTGTTAACCTACAAATACTTATGAGATAGATTTTGTTTATTGTGTGGTTTAATTCTTGAATGTCTTTCTGGGAGTTCTGTCTTGTCTTGAGAGTGGTGTCTTGAAGTCTCCACGTACTATAATAGTGTTGGCTATCTCCTTTATCAGTTTTGTTAATGTTTGTTTTATGTATTTTGCTGGTCTTTTACTTGGTGCATAGATATTCATTATTATCATGTTCTTTTGTTCTATTGACCCTTTGAGCATTTTGTAGTGTCCTTCTTTGGTTTCTGCATTGAAATTTATCTTGTCAGATATTAGTGTCACTACGCCTACTTTTTTGTTTTTCATTTGCTTGCTATATTTTATGTTTCATCCTTTTATTTGTAGTCTTTCTTTATCTTCATTTTTTCCGATGTGTCTCTTGTAGACAACATATTGTTGGATTTTGGTTTTTTATCCTATCAGCTACTCTTTTTCTTTTCAGTGGTTTATTTAAACCATTTACATTCCGTGTGATTATTAAGAGGCATGGCTTTGAGTTTTTTTTTTATTGGGAAAAACATATTGGGGGTACAAGGAGGTGAGGGTTGGGGGCAGAAGTGTGAGGATGGGCCAGGATGCAGTTGCAGAGCTGCACAGTTTGGTCGGTGGGGGAGCAGGTGAAGGAAATAATGAGGGTCCAGAGGGGCCAGATCCTACAGAGGAATGACAAGCATTTTCCAATGGGAATTAAACCAACTGTCTTATTGATTTGGGAATTGGATGCCGACTTTCTGGCTTCTTCATGCTGAACAGGGGCGTAGATGTAAAGATGGGAAGGGAGGACGCTTTATCACCTTACTGGTGGTCGTGGGTTAAAGCTGCTTGCCTTCTTGCTCTGTTAGAAGATATTTTCCTGTCATTTGCTCCCCTCTGGACTGCAAAGTGTTTTCCCAGGTGGGTCCAGTGGGGATGGCTGGTTGAACCCAGAGGCTCCATCCTCCTTTGCTTCCTTAGCTGTCAGTTGTATTTCCTTTTTGTCACTGGCACTGGGTTCAGGGTCAATTCTGGAGTAAAACTCAGAGTTAAGGTTACCTATAGGAAAGAGAGCAAACCTAGAGAGAACAAACTTGTGAGTTACAAATAGAAGGGCTTTGAGGGTGTTGCTTTCAGGTTTACTTGGGGGGAGGGTGGCAGAAGGTGGCCTAGGTAACATTGGACATTGGATACCCTAGGCATTTTTTTTTTCTCCTTCACCACCCAAGAGTCAATCTGGGGACAATGGCACAAACTGGGGACTGAAGAGCTCACCTTGAGGGCTGTGACAGCTCACCCGGAGCCGAGGGCAGCCCACCCTGGGTAGAGGGCCGCGACGTCTCGCCCAGAGCCAGGGGCCAAGGGTAGCCCGCCCCAGGCAGAGGGCCATGACGGCTCACCCCGAGCCAGGGGCTGAGGACAGCCTACCCCTGGCAGAGGGCCGAGGGAAGCCCGCCCCAGGCAGGGGGCCACGACGGCTCACCCCAAGCCAGGGGCCGAGGGCAGCCCACCCCGGGCAGGGGGCCGCAATGGCTCGCCCCGAGCTGGGGGCCAAGGAGAGGCTTGGTTTTATTGCTATCATTTTTGTCCAATATTTTTGGCATTGTTGCTAATTTCTTTAGTCCGTTCTGCTTTCTGTGGAACCTCTGTATGATGGACATCTTTAGGTGTTTCCTATAAAACTGGTCTTGTTTTTACGAATTCCTTTAGGTTCTGTATTTCTGTGAATATCTTGATCTTTCCTTTTTATTTGATGGATGGTTTTTCTGGGTACAGTATTCTTGGTTGACAGTTGTGTTCTTTGAATGTTCAATACATACCATTCTATTGTCTTCTTGCTCGCATGGTTTCTGCTAAGAAATCGGCACTTAGTCTTATATGCTCTCCCTTATAGGTTGCTCTTTGTTTCCCTCTCGCTGCTTTCAGAATTCTCTCCTTATCTTTGGTTCTAGCATATTTCACTATGATATGCCTTGGTGTTTTTTTTCTTTTAGAGTCTATTTTAAATGGTGTTCATGCACCTTCTTGAATATATATTCTCTTATTCTTCATTATGCCTCAAACCTCAAGTGGTTCTTCTACAATGTTTTTGGTGCCTGACTTGCTTCTTCTTGTTCCGCAATTACAATGATGTGCATGTTATTTCTTTTGATAGTGTCCCACATTATTCTTTGGTTTTCTTGTTTTTATTTCTTTTTTGATTCTGTCTTTTGCTCAGTCAGATCTGTGGTGACAATTCTATCTTCTATTTCATTGATTCCATGTTCTATCTCTTCAACTCTGTTCGCGTGTCCCTCCATCATGTTGACAGCATCAGAAAGAAACCTTGAACCTCATGTTTTGGATCATGCTTTTTTTTATTCCAGTGCCTGTAATGCCTCATTTGTTTTATCTGTATTGTTTAGACTTTTTTTTTTAAGCTCCTCCTGATTTTTGCTTGCAGTGTCCTATAATTCTTGAAGTTTGTTTTTCACCCATTGAAAATATTCAATCATTATTCTCATAAATTCTGTGATAGAAAGTTCCATCAGACTTTCTGGCTTCAGGAAATCCATTGCTACTGTGTCATTTTGGGGGTGGTGGCAGGCGGGTCGTGGTGGTGATACCTTACTGGGGCTTGAGTGGCACGTCAGGTACCCTGCTTCTTTCAGGACAATGATGTGGTAGAATTTTTCATGTCTGAGGTGATAGCTGGTTCTTGATTTGATGTCACTGCTCCAGGAGAAGGTTGGGTATAAAAAGAAGCAGATGCATGTATGGTTGGGGCACACTCAAACGCATGCATGAGAGGGGAGGGAAGAAGCACACACTGATACACACAGATAGGCATATAGGGGAACCTGAATGATAAAGGAAAAAGCTTGTTGTCCCCTTCTGGAAATGGCTTCTCACTTCTGATGAGATGCCCAGGACCTCCTTGTTGTTTGAGTTAGGGGGACCCACGTTGTCAGGCCAGAAAGCAGTTTGTTCCCTAAAGTAACTTAATCCACAATGGTACATGACTTTTTCAGGGGATATTGATAAAAACTATACATTTGGTATATATTTTTGTCTTCTCAAAATTAAAGATGGCATTGACTTGTGGAATGCTGGGACTCATTGTGTTCATACCTGCGTGCTGTACCTAACACTGGGGTGGTTCCCTCTGTGTGTGTTGAATGAACCTTGGCCCTGCCTCCCTCTCTCTGCACAGTCAGTCATTGTTCTTTCAAACTCTGTGTCAGAAATTTCCATCAGACTTTTTAGCTTCGGGAAATTAATTGATACTTGTGCCAAGAAACCCGGAGAACAACCACTTGCCCAACTGACTGGAAGAGATCTATATTTGTTCCCATTCTGAAGATGGATGACCCAACAGAATGTTGAAACTATATCACTGATTTCACACGCAAGCAAGATTCTACTGAAGATTATCCAAAAATGACTGGAACAGCACATCAGCAGAGAACTGCCAGAAGTTCAGGCTGGGTTTAGAAGGGGTTGTGGTACTAGGGATATTGTAGCTAGTGTTAGATGGATCTTAGCTGAAAGCTGGGAATACCGGAAGAATGTCTATCTGTGTTTCAT